>NW_024704947.1:0-98675 GCF_018977255.1 Callorhinchus milii
TTGGATGCTGATGGTGTCAGCGCCTGAGGTGCGGAGGCGCTGACGTGAGCCAATCAGGAGGGCCTCGGTTTTTCGCACGTTGAGCTGAAGAAAGTTGTCTCTCGTCCAGGACTCGATGTCGGACAGACAGCTGTCAGGACATCGGTGGTCGTGGAGTTGAGAGTAGAGGAGGAAAGGTAGAGTTGGGTGTCATCCGCATACATGTGGAAGTTAACCCCATGTCTGCGGATGATGTCACCAAGGGGGGGCATATACAGGGTGAAGAGGAGGGGACCGAGGACAGAGCCCTGAGGGACACCGCACGAGACAGTGCGGGGGGTGGAGGAAAAACCATTCGTGGAAACAAAGTGAAGACGGTGGGAAGTGGAGGAGGATAGCGTGCTCGACCTTATCGAATGCTGCCGACAGGTCGAGGAGGATGAGGAGACAGAGGGAGCCCTGGTCACAGATGGTCAGGATGTCACTGTTGACCTTGACCAGGGCAGTTTCTGAGCTATGGGCAGCACGGAAACCCGACTGAAGGGTTTCGAATAGTGAATGGGTGGAGAGGAAAGAGCGCAGCTGGGAGGCGACAAATCGTGCCAGGACCTTGGAGAGAAAAGGGTGGTTGGAGAGGGGCCGGTAGCTTGATAGCTGCGATGCATCAAGGGAGGGTTTTTTCAAGGTGGGAGTGATGGTGGCAGTTTTTAAGGAAATGGGAACGGAGTCAGAGGAGAGTGACAGGTTGACGATGTCTGTGATATGTGGGGCAAGGAGGTGGAGCTGGGAGATAAGGAGTGGAGTGGGAATGGGGTCAAGGGAGAAGGTGGTGCGTTTCAGGGATAGGATGAGTTTGGTGACAGACGGTGAGGAAACGTGTACGAAAGTATGTAGGGGAGGAGGGATAGGAGTCGGAGTGTGGCAGGGAGCGGGTGGTGGATGTTGAAGCGGAAGTGACCGCGGAGCGAATTCCCTTGATTTTGGATTCAAGGACATCCAGCATCTCCTCGCAATGAAGGGTGGAGGAGATGACCTGCGCGGGGTGGATGGAGGAGTTGGGATGTGGTAGAAAATAATAGCCTGGGGTTGTTCTTCGCCTCCAGGATTATCTTGGAGAAGAAGGACGACTTGGTCGAGTCTAGAGTGGAGCGGTAGATTTTGAGGAGGTCCAGCCAGATTTGTCGGTGGACCGTGAGGCCACATTTAACGCAGCTGCGTTCAACAGCCCGCACCTGGCTTTTCAGTGAGCGGAGGTGGGTGGTGTACCAGGGGGAGGAGCGGGAGTAGGAGACACTACGGGAGGTGATCGGGGCAAGAGTATCGAGTGTGGAGGAGAGGGTGTTGTGGAGGAGGGTGAGAGAAGAAGTGGGGTCAGTGAGGGTTGAAGGCCAGAGGGAGAGGAATTCAGAGGACACCAAGGCAGCGATTAGGGATTGTGGGGGTAACTTCTTCCAGGGTCGGTAGAAGATGGTGGTGGGTCTGGTGGAGGTGGGGAGGGCGGTGGAGGTGGTGAATGAGATGAAGTGGTGGTTGGAGATGGCCTTGTCGGTGATGGTGACATCCGAGACACTGAGGCCCCGGGTGATCACCAAGTCGAGTGGGTGGCCGTGACTGTGAGTGGGGGAGTTGATGTGGAGGGAGAGGTTGAGCGAGGAGAGCAGGGAAGAGAAATCTGAGGAGATTGAGCAGGGGGGTTGAAGTGCAGGTTAAAGTCCCCCAGGATGATGAGGCGATCAGAGCACAGGTAGATTGGGGGAGCAAACCCAACAGGAACATAGTGGGCTCTGATGTGAACCCTGGGGGGGGGCGCAGAGGGTTTTCAGGCGCACGCACCTGAAAACTAATCTATGACGTCGCAGTTCCCCCGCTCCGCCCCCACACCTCCTCCCCCCCCCCCCCCCCCGGGGCTGAACTCGCTCCGGCGTCGAGTTTAAGTACCTGGGTCAGTAGGCCCAGGCTCCTCCCCGCGCTGTCCTGCCACCGTTCCCGACTGACAACAAAACAATAGCAACAAAAATGATATAGTCCACTTCGCGCTGATAGTTTTCTGCAGCACCTAAACAGCAATTTGGTTGCTCAGCTGATTTATTTTATTCATATATTAAATATATCTATTACAACTGTAATCCTACTGTTGTTGCTTGGTCAAATATAATCTCCATTTACTGTCTGTCAATGAGCTCTCTGCGGCGGTGAGATCTTATGCTTACTACACTTCACTGACACCTAGTAACTAAAAAACAAGTAAGATAGAATCAAAGTAACACAGAAACAGAGTAAAACATTAGCATAGAAAGAGGCCTTGATCCTCTGATTTAACAAAATCTCAGCTCAATCCAGACTCCACAAACATGTGGAGTTCTGCACCTCAGTGGTTGGAGCACTCACCTTGCAAGCGAGACATCTGCGTTCAATTCTAGGCAGGGCGAAACCTTGGGCAAATTTCCTTACCACACATGCATTTATATTAATCCTTCCAAATCAACACAGTAATAATAATATATTAGTAATTTTCAAACCACGACCGTTTGTGGGTCACTGATGTGCACAATGGGCTGCCGCGTTTCGCCCACAAATATACTGTCAATTCGCTTTACAATGTATTCTGTGAAGCGCATTGAGATGTCTCGTAGACGTGAAAAGCGCTATGTCAAATGCAAGGATAACCATTATTATGATTATTATTTTCTCTCCACCTCAGTCTTGACAATGTGAATGGATCCAGCCGTAATGCACAGACTTTTGAGAATAAAAGGGGAAATATTCGCACTGGCCCTTGGGCGATTGTTGACGAGTCCCGCAGCAGAGAAACTCCCTTCTATTTTCCCAAAGAGGTGTCTTTAAAATCTAGATTGAGCTGAGCCAAGAAACTAATGTGATTTTCTGGTTCGTGTGTGAGCTGCCCAGCTCTGTAAGAAGGCAGTGAGACAATTTCCATTGTTACTTCATTTGAATGTCGTTGCATATATTTTGCATGTTTACAAAATTATTTTCCAGTTCCCTGTTGAGGAGCTGTTGTGTTTTGAGTTTCAACATATATGTGTTTGGTGCAGAGAAAATCTCCATCACCGTCTCTCAATGAGTTTGCGGTGGCACACAGCAACATAGTGACATAAAGTAACACAGAAACTGAGTAACAAATATTTCAACTTGTGGGAGAAACGACAACCAGGGGCCATCAATATAAAACAGTCACAAATAGATTATATAGGGAAGTTAGAAGAAATGTCGTTACACAGGGAGTAGTGAGAATGAGAAAAATGCTACCACAAGGAGCACTGTTACTGTTGAGGTAAATAGCATAGATGTGTTTAAGTTGAAGCTCGATATTTTCAAGAGGGAGAAAGGAAACAGAGAAACAGAGGCACAGAGAAACAGAGAAACACAGAAGCAGAGAAACAGAGAAAAACAGAAGCAGCGAAATAACGAAAGAGAGCAACACAGCAACATAGAGAAACAGCAACATGGAAAGATCCCTTGACATACAAACATCTCTCCACCTCAGTCTGGAGAATATGAATGGATGTAACCATATTCCACAGCCTTTTGGGGGAGGGAAGGAGAGAGAACGAGAGAGATTCCCACTGGTCTTTGAATGAGAAACTGGCCCTGATTTCAATCCTAAACGGCCGGGCTCGTAGTTCCGATGTGGCCCCTTGTGCTGAATTACCCGCCACTACCACCCACCAGAGGAAATTGTTTCCTTGCCGTTACCCTCTTAAATCGCTTTATTACTTTCAACACCTTAATCAGCTCAGCCCTCACACAACCTATCATGTTCAAGGGAACAGAGAACAAGTTTATACAACCTGGCGTCGTGATTTAATCCTTTAAACACTTGAGTCATTCTGGACATCTTGTGCTGCACCCCCTCCGATCAGAACCAATATACCCCTCCTGAGGTGCGGGTCCCAAAACTCAACGCAGTCTTCAGATGGGATGTGAATAAAGCACTATAAAGTTGGAGCACCATTTCCTCTCCTTTACATTCCAGCCCCTGGAGATCAAGGAGTAAGGAAAATTGGCCAAGGTTTTGCCCTGCTGGGAAGCCAGGTCTCTCTGACCATTGAGCTACATGTCTCCAGTGTGTATATAAATGTCTTAGATGAAGGAATATAGAGCTTTATGTCAAAATTTGAAGGTGACATTTAGTTAGGAGGTACAGACATTGTGCAGATTTGAGTAGGAAATAACAAGGGGACTTCGATAAATTACGTGGGTGGGCAAAACTGTGGCTGATGAAATTTAAAGCAGGCAAGTGTGAGCTTATCCACTGTGGATCCAAAATAACAAAAGAAAATATTTTCTAAATTGTGAGAAACTAAGAATTGTGGAGAAGCAAAGGGATTTGAGAGTCCACGTCCACAATCACAAACACATGCTCACAACCACACAAAGTTATTGATGGCATCCTGAACATTTGTGATCAGGTCTCCCTCTGCCTCCTTGTCCTCCTCGACTTCTCTGCAGCCTTCGAAACTGTCGACCACTCCAAGCTCATGCACTGCCTCTTTACTTTATCTATCTGGATCTTCCCTTGCATGTTTCGATTCCTATTTCTCAAACCGTCTCCACGTTGTTGCCTCTCACGGTGTCATCTCCAGCCCCCGCAATATCTTGTTTGGCAACCCCAGGGGCTCAGTCCTTGGCACTCTCCTCATTAATATTTGCACGCTACCCCTTGGTGACGTCATGCCCAGACATGGGGTTATTTTCCACATGTATGCGGATGACACCCAGCTCTATATTTCTGCCTCCACCCTCAATTCCAGGAACACTGCTGTCCTGACAGAATGCCTGTTGGACATCAAGTCCTGGATGAGTGCAAATTTCCTACAGTTCAATGTGAAGAAGACTGAGTCTGTGCTGATTGTCTCGCGCCAGCACCTCAGCAACTCAGGCTGTGGCAGCATCAACCTCCATGGTTGCACACTGCAACTCACAAAGCCAATCAGGCATCTTCGTGTCTTGTTCGACCTTCAACATTCTTTTCTTCCCCACATTCAAGCCATGACCGACTCTGCCTTCCCACACCTCCGTAACATCGCCGACACCGCCACTACACTTCCCTCAGGCCGGTGAAAGTCTTGTTCATTTCTTCATCAACGCCAGTCTCAAATACGCAAACGCCCTGCTTGTCGGCCTCCCAACTCCTTTCTCCACCGAATGCAGATAATCCAGATCTCTGCATCCCGTGACCTCTTTCGCAACAAATTCGGTGATCCCATTTCCCCAAATCTCGCCGCAATGCATTTGCTTCCTGTCTTGCAGAAGATCCATTTAAAGATCATGGTCTTCATCTGCAAAGGTCTTCATGGCCTCGATCCACCCTAACTCTATTACCTCCTAACAACCTAACAACACGCGCACCCCCTCAGCTCAACCTGCTCCGGCCTGCTCCAAATCCGCCTATGCACCTGCCACACCATTGGCGGGAACGCCTTCAGTTACTCTGCCCCAGAATTCCATCCCCCAATCATTCCGCCTCGCCCCCTCCTTAGCCTTTTTCAAGTCCCACCTCAAAACCCTCCTTTCGACCTTGCCATCGGTCACCCTCCTTCTCCTCCCTTTCCTTCTCCCCACTGACTCCACTGGGGTCTGAAATGCTGTACAACAACAACAACAACAAGATTCCATTTATAAAGCGCCTTTCACGTCAGGAGGACGTCCCAAGGCGCTGCACAGTTGGGTCATGACCCGAGCAGGGGGGAAATGGTCAGGGTGAGGGGAGGGAAGGGAGGGAGCGAGGAGGGGGAAATGGTCAGGGTAAGGGGAGGGAAGGGAGGGAGCGAGGAGGGGGAAGAGAGTCGAGAGGGGAGCTGAAGGCACGGTCAAAGAGAAAGGTTTTGAGACCGGCCTTGAAGGAGGAAAGGGAGGAAGCAAGGCGAAGGCACTGGGGGATGGAGTTCCAGAGCCTGGGGGCTGAGAGGCTGAAGGCCCGACCACCGATGGTAGGGCGGTTGGGTCGGGGGACGTGGAGCAGACCGGAGCCAGAGGAACGGAGGGTACGGGCAGATAGGTAGGGGGATAGTAGGTCGGAGAGGTAGGAGGGAGCAAGGCCGTGAATGGCCTTGTAGGTGAGGATGAGGATCTTGAAATCAATCTTCTGGGGGATGGGGAGCCGGTGGAGGCGAGCGAGGGTGGGAGTGATGTGATCGCGAAGCCTGGTGCGGGACAGTACACGAGCTGCAGAGTTCGGAATGACCTGCAGCTTGTGGAGTGAGGTGGCGGGAAGGCCGCGAGGAGAGAGTTCTCATAGTCCAGCCTTGAGGTGACAAAGGCGTGGACCAGAGTTTCAGCAGCGTGAGGGGTGAGGTAATGCCGTAGTCTGGCGATGTTCCGGAGGTGATGGAAGGCGGTGCCAGTTGTGGTGCGGATGTGAGGGAGAAAGGACAGCTCAGGATCGAACAAAACGCCGAGGTTCCTGACTGGCTTTGCGAGGTGGAGAGTGCAGCCTTGGATGCTGATGCTGTCAGCGCCTGAGGTGCGGAGGCGCTGACGTGAGCCAATCAGGAGGGCCTCGGTTTTTCGCACGTTGAGCTGAAGAAAGTTGTCTCTCGTCCAGGACTCGATGTCGGACAGGCAGGCTGTCAGGACATCGGTGGTCGTGGAGTTGAGAGTAGAGGAGGAAAGGTAGAGTTGGGTGTCATCCGCATACATGTGGAAGTTAACTCCATGTCTGCGGATGATGTCACCAAGGGGGAGCATAGAGGGTGAAGAGGAGGGGACCAAGGACAGAGCCCTGAGGGACACCACATGAGACAGTGCGGGGGGTGGAGGAGAAGCCATTCGTCGAGACGAAATGAAGACGGTGAGAAAGGTACGACCTGAACCATTCAAGGACAGTGCCTTGAAGGTTGAGGTGGGAGGACAAGCGGTGGAGTAGGATAGCGTGGTCGACCGTATCGACTGTACAATATCCAGCGCCTTGGGTTGTCCTCCCGACTTTGAAAGCGCAGCACAAATCTAATCTTGTTGTTGTTGTTGCTTGGTCAAAGATAATCTCCTTTACTCTCCGTCAATGAGCTCTCTGTGGCAAGGAATTCTGTTGCTTACTGCAATTCACGGACACATAGCAACACAAAAGCAACTCAACACAGATTCAAAGTAACACAGAAACAGAGTAACACAGTAACATAGTAAAATGCCTTGATCCTTTGACTAAATAAACATCTCAGCTCAACCCAGACTCCACAAACACGTGGACCCCTGCAGCTCAGTGGTTAGAGAACTCGCCTTGCAAGCGAGACAAATAGATTCTATTCCATGCACGGCAAAACCTTGGGCAAGTTTCCTTTACACACATGCATTTATATTAATCCCTCCAAATCAAAACAATAGTATTAATAAATTGGTCATTTTCAAACCACGACTGTTTGTGGGTCGCTGATGTGTACAATTGGCTGCCACGTTTCGCACACAAATATTCTGTCAATTCGATTTACTGTCTAGTCTATACTGAGACGTATAGAAGACGTGAGATGCGCTATGCCAAATGCAAGTATTATTACTATTTTAATAATAATTATTATTGTTATTATCTCTGCACCTCAGTCTCGACAATGTGAATGGATCCAGCCATAATGCACAGAATTTTGAGGGTTGGGGGGAAAGATTCGCACTGGCCTTTGGGCGATTGTTGACCAGTCCCGCAGCAGAGAAACTCCCTCCTGTTTCCCCAAAGTTAAAGAATTGTTTTAAAATCTGCATTGAGCTGAGCTAAGAAACCAATGTGATTTCCTGATTGGTGTGTGTGCTGCCCAGCTCTGTGAGATGGCAGAGACACGGTTTCCTATGTTCCTTCATTTGAATGTCATTGCCTATATTTTGCATGTTTAGAAAAATATTTTCTACTTCCTTGTTAAGGAGCTGCTGTGTTTTGGTTTCTAATATATATGTGTTTGGTGCAAAGATAATATCCTTCATGGTCTGTCAGTGAGGCCTCGGTGGCACACAGCAACATCGTGATACGTAGTAACACAGAAACAGAGTAACAGCTATTTCAACTTGTGGGAGAAACCAAAACCAGGAGTCATCAATATAAAACAGCATAAATAGATTAAGTAGGGAAGTTAGAAGAAATTTCTTTACACAGAGAGTAGTGAGAATGTGGAAAACGCTACCACAGCGAGCTGTTGAGGCAAATAGCATATATGTATTTACGCGGCTGAAACCCTGGTTCACGCCTTTGTCAACTCAAGGCTCGACTATGGGAACTCTCTCCTCGCGGCCTTCCCGGCCCTCCCTCCACACTGCAGGTCATTCAGAACTCTGCAGCACGTGTACTGTCCCGCACCAGACACCGCGACCACATCACTCCCACCCTCGCTCCCCTCCACCGGCTCCCCATCCCCCAGAGGATTGATTTCAAGATCCTCATCCTCACCTACAAGGCCATTCACGGCCTCGCTCCCTCCTACCTTTCCAACCTACTATCCCCCTACTTACCTGCCCGTACCCTCCGTTCCTCCGGCTCCGGTCTGCTCCACATTCCCCGCCCCAATCGCCCTACCATCGGTGGTCGGGCCTTCAGCCTCTCAGCCCCGAGGCTCTGGAACTCTATCCCCAGTGCCTTCGCCGATCCTCCCTCTCCTCCTTCAAGGCCGGTCTTAAAACCTTTCTCTTTGACCGAGCCTTCAGCTCCCCTCTCGACTCTCTTCCCCCTCCTCGATCCCTCCCTTCCCTCCCCTCACCCTGACCATTTCCCCCTCCTCGCTCCCTCCCTTCCCTCCCCCTGACCATTTCCCCCCTGCTCGGGTCATGACCCAACTGTGCAGCGCCTTGAGACGTCCTCTTGACGTGAAAGGCGCTTTATGAATGGAATCTTGTTGTTGTTGTTGTACTTAAGTGGAAGCTCGATATGTTCACGAGGGAGAAAGGAAACAGAGCAGCAGAGACACACAGAAACAGATAAACCTTGAAACAGAGAAACACAGAAGCAGAGAAACTCAGAAACACAGAAGCAGAGAAATACAAAAGTAGAGAAATACAGAAAGAGAGCAACGTAGCAACATAGAGACACAGCAACATGGAAAGATCCCTTGACTTAACAAACATCTCTCCACCTCAATCTGGACAATGTGAATGTGTGCAGCCATAATCCACTGCCTTTTGGGCGAGGGAAGGAAATAGAGCGAAAGACATTCCCACAGGCCTTTGGGTGAGAAACTGGCGCTGATTTCAATCCTAAATGGCCTGGCTCTTATTTCAGATATTGCCCCTAGTTCTGGATTCCCCGCCACCACAACCCACCAGAGGAAATCGTTTCCCTGCCGTTACTCTCTTGAATCACTTTATTACTTGAAAGATGGGACCTGGCTAAGGTGCTATACAGTTGGAGCATCATTTCCTCTCCTTTATATTGCAGCTCCTGGAGATAAAGGCCCGTATCCTATCAGGCTCTTCAATAACGTTGAGTGGTTGTGAGGCTGTTTTGTGATTGTGGACGTGGACTCTCAAATCCCTTTGCTTCTCCACAATTCTTAGTTTCTCACAATTTAGAAAATATTTTCGTTTGTTATTTTGGATCCACATTGGATAACCTCACACTTGCCTGCTTTAAATTTCATCTGCCACACTTTTGCCCATCCACGTAATTTATCTAACTTCCCTTGTTATTTCCTGCTGCAATCTGCACAATATGTGTTGCTCCCAACTTTGCGTCACCTGCAAATTTTGACATAACACTCTCCATTACTTCTTCTACGACATTTATATACACACTAGCGACCTGTAGCTCAATGTTCAGAGAGATCTGGATTCCCAGCAGGGCAAAATCTTGGCCAATTTTACTTACTCCACCCGTCCGATAATAATCCCTCAAGAAAAAGAACAAAACAATTTGGTCACTCAATCCACGCTGCTGTGCGCAATTGTCTGCCGCGTTTCGCCCACAACTATACAATCAATTCACATTACAATATATCCTGTTAAGCGCTTTGAGACGTCTGAAATATGTGAAAATGCTGCATCAAATGCAAGGATTATTATAATTTGTGTTGTATGGTGAATAGCTGAGGCCCCCACTACAAACCCTTGGGGACGTTTGTCACATCCCGCCAATCAGAGAACTTTTCTTACTACTCTCTGCTTCCTGCCTCCAAATCTGTTCCCAAGCCATGTCGCTAACTTACCTTTGCTTCCATGCTGCTTAACCTCATTTGCCGAAGATTAACAAATAACTCTGGAAGTCCATGTAGACGACGTCCATATACATTCTCTTGTCTACCATGTTAGTGAGCTTCTTAAAAAATGTAATCTGATTCGTCAGACATGACCTACTTTCACTAAATCCTGGCTGACTCTCTTTGATTAGCCCATACGTGACTAATTGCATTGTCACTTAATCCCCGATGAGAGATTTCAGTCACTTCATTACAACTGAATTGAGGCTGACAGCTCTGTAGTTATCTGGTTTGCCTCCCACCCTCCCTCCCTCCTTCTGTCCTCATTTCCTCTACCGCACTCCTTCATTCACTCCCTCCATTCCTTCTTAAATAATGGAGTCACATTTGCATTTCTCCAATCCAAATGGAGCTTTGGAAAATGATGACGTACGGAACTGCAATTCCTTCTCCAACTTGTGTTAGTACCCTGGGGTGGAATCTATCAGGACCTGGAGATTTGTCTATATTTAGTCCCATTATTTTCTGCATTATCTTATTTATTCATATTAAATCCATTGAGCAAATCTCTTTGGGTTATTTTTATATTGCACTGAAGCCTGGTATTCTGTCCTCTTCCCCGTCTGTGAAAATGGAAACAAATTATTCATTCAACATAGTGTTACCTGCAGCAGCCTTTAATTGGCCCGCATTCCCATTGACTGCTCTCTTTCTCTAAATATATTGATAAAAAGGATTACTGTTACCCTTTTTATCTCTTGCAGGTTATTTTTCATATTCCCTTTTATTACTTTCTTTATATCTTTGCTGTTATTTAGAAGTCCCGCAGGCCGTTGGGTTTACAATTTTTCTTGTATTCGTGTAAGCCTTTTCTTTTAGTTTGTTGCTGTCTCTCACCTCATTTGTCCAACGTGGTTGCTGCACTTCACCAGCAGACCTTTTGTGGTTAGAGGATGGACTGGTTTGATAGGGTACCAATTTCTTCTTTGAATATTTCCCATTATGGGTCTGTCGGTTTACCCATTAACAGTTCAGGGCAGTTTACTGTAATTCATTTATTTATCATCACTTTGAAGTTTGCCTCGCTTCGATTTAAAATCCCGGATTGCGACACTCCTTCACCCTCACAAATCTTATATCAAATTCAATCATATTATGGTCACTCTTTGCAAAATGTTCCCATATATTCAGGTTAGAAGGAGCCGTTCGCATCTGGAGGACGTCCTAAGGCGCTGAGCAGTCAGTGATTTGGAGCCGAACTGGAGAGGGTGGATGGCGAGGAGGCAGGGGGTAGGAGGGTGATCGAAGGCTCGGTCGAAGACTAGCGTCTTGAGACGTGCCTTCAAGGAGGCCGGGGTGTAGGAGGAGAGGCAGAGGGAATATGGGATGGAGTTCCATAGGATGGGGGCAGAGAGGCTGAAGGCCTTACCGCCGATGGTTGGTTGGGGGGAGGGAACAAAAACAAAGGCTCTCAGATTCGTTCCAGGAAACAATTGCTGATGATTTGCTTTGGAGGAAACAAACTGCTGGAGTTCATGTAAATATAGCTGGAGTGCTGTGGTTTCAGAGTTACTGTCGTTGCCGGGTATCTCAGCCTCCACAGGAGCAGCCACACTGGCACCAGGAAAAAGGAGCGACAGGACGTCTTGAGGGTGAGTGTTGAAGTGATGCCCACAAAATATAAAGTCAACTCACTTTGCAGTTTCTGATATTGTCCTGATATTCCTCTGCGTGAAAATAAATATTTTATGTCTTGTCTCCCTCATTCTGATTGTGATAAATTTGAAATTGCTCAATTTCCAAGTTGTTGTTGTTGATGATGCTTCTGGTTTGGAATTTACTGGTCAGTGGAACTAGTCAGATGTCCCTGGTGTTGGATTGAGAGAGACAGACAAGTCTGTGAGTTCAAGCCTACATCGGAGGCTTTGAGCTCCCAGCCTTGGCTGCCACTCCAATGATGTTCTAGGGTGGGGGCGGCATTGTTAGTGTTCCTGTCCTTCAGATGCGGAGTTAGACTGAGCTGCTGTCTGTCTGTTCAAGTGGACACTGAACATCCTGCAGTACAATTTGGAAAGAGAAGTTCGACCAATGTCCTGACCAACAATTCTCCAAATAAATTAATAACTCACCTCATGGCTGTGTGTGGGGGAAATTTGATTGTATCCAACGACCTGGGACGATCTACCGACGTGAAAGGCATTTTACACACACAATGTGCTGTTGGTGTTGATGTGTGCAAATAGGTGTTGGGTTTGCTTGAAATCACTGCACTTGATAGCAAAAACTGAAAATAGTTCTGAGACACTTTATACCTGGAATTACACCTCCATTTCAAGGCAAACCTCATTGCCCACTTTCTGTCATCGCTCTTTCGTTCACTGTCACTCTCTTTCTCTCCGTCTCTCATATACATGCTCTATGTGACTCTCTCATTCTCAATCTCTCACACTGTCTCACGCTTTCCTTCTCTGTCACTCACACTCTCTCTTGCTCACCCTCTGTCTCCCCGTCTGTCACACTCTCTCTCACATTCACACTCTTTCTCCATCTCTGTTGCTCCCTGTCTATCACACTTTCTCATCTTCTCTGTCTCTCTCGCCCTCACACAATCTTACACTCACATGCTCCCACTCTGTCTCTCCCTCTCTCTCTCTGTCTTTCTCACTCTCACACGCTTTCCATCTTCCTCTCTCCCTCACTCTTCGTCTCTCCCTTTGTCTCTCTCCCTCTCTCTTTGAGACTCCTCACACTCGCTTTATCTCCCTATCTTTACCTCGCCCACTTAATCTCCCTCTCTCCATCCGAGCCGCTTCCCCTCTCTCGCTCTCCCTGTCTCTCACTCGCTCACACACTCACTCATTCTCTCTCTCTCTCTCTCTCTCTCTCTGTCCCTGCCTCATCCACTCAGTCGGTCTCTCCCTCTGTCCCTCTGTGTCTCCCTCACCCTCTCAGTCGCTCGCTCTCTCTGTCTTTCCCTCACCTTCTCAGTCTCCCTCTCTCTTTCTTGTGGAGTCCTGTAGCTCAGTGGTTAGAGCACTCGCTTTGCAAGTGAGAGACCTCAGTTCAATTCCAGGCAGGGCGAAACATTGGGCAAGTTTTTTTTTACTCCAATCGCCTAATACTAATCCCTCCAAAACAAAAAAAACAAAAATAAATTGGTCATTTTCAATTTACGACTGTTTGTGGGACATCACTGTGCGCAATTGGCTGCCGCGTTCGCCCACAAAGTCAATTCACTTTACAGTATATTCCGTGAGGCGCTTTGGAACGTCAAGAAGACGTGAAAAGCGCTACATCAAATGCGAGGTTTGTTATTATCATTATTTCGCTCCCTCACCCTCTCAGTCTCTCTCTCCCTCTCTCTCTCTCTCCCCCTACTCCACCCCGCCCACCCTCTAAATCTCTCTCTCTGTATCTCTCTCTCTCTCCCTCTCTCTCTCTAAATGTCCCTCACTCACACTCTCAGCCTCTGTGCCCAGTGACATTGCCGCTTGTGTTACAAATGCTTTTGTTGGTCTCTTACCCAGAGGTCACAATGAAGGTCCTGTTTCTTCTGCTGTTGCTGCTACGTCCAGGTCAGTCAATTCCCTTATCACTGTCATTCCATATATACACCCACACAGCACATCTATCCCACACACAGCACATATGTTTTCACCCCCACACACAGCACATCTGTCTCCATTCCCACACAAAGCACATCTGTCCTCAGTTCCAATCCTGAACTTGCTATCACTCACAGTCACTCATTTACACACAATCGCTCACAAACACAGTCACTCACATACACAGTCACTCACACACAAAGTCAGTCACACACAGACAGACACTCTTACACACACAGTCACTCACACTCACTCTCACACAAACAGTCACTTACATACACGCAGTCAGTCACTGACACAGTTACTCAATCTCAAAGTCACTCACTCTCCCTCACTCACAGTCACACGATCCCTCACAAAGACAGTATATCACAGACACACACTCACTCACAGAGACACTCACACAGTGACTCATTCACTCAAACAGTCACTCACACATTCACAATTTCTCACACGATCACTCACGCACAGTCACTCACAGTCACTTACTCATACAGTCACTCGCACAGGGTCACTAACTCACACAGACACTCAGTCACCCTCATCACACATTCACTCCTCACACAGTGATTTAATACACAGTCGCTCTCTCATAGTCACCAACACAGTCATTCACACAGTCATTCACACTCACTCACAAACTCACTCACTCACACAATCACTCACAATCACTCACAGTCACTCACTCACACAGACATTCACAGTGACTCACTTACAGAGTCATTCACTTACTCACAAAGTCACTCACATAGTCATTCACTCACATAGTCATTCACTCACAGTCACCCATTCATTCACACAGTCACTAACTCACAGAGTAACACACTGACACAGTCACTCATTCAGAGAGTCACTCACAGTCACTCACTCACCATCACTCACAGTCACACTGTTACTCACTCAGTCACTCACTCGCTGAGACAGTCACTCACACTGTCATTCACTCACAGTCACTCACTTACTTCACAGTCACTCACACAGCCACTAATTCACACATTCACTCACTCACACATTCACTCAATCGCACAGTCAGTCACAGCCACACACTCGCCCTCACTCACAATCACACTGTCAATCACACACACAGTCACTCACAGTCACTCCTCAGTCACTCACTCGTTCACAACGTCACTCCCACAGTTAGTCACTCACTCAAACAGTCACTCACGTACGCAGTGTGTCACTCATACAGTCACTTACTCACACAATCACTCACACGCTCACAATCACTCACACGGTCATTCATTCGCAGTCACTCACTCAGTGTTACTCACTCACAGAGTCACTCACTCACCCTCACTCGCACTTTCACTCCACACACAATCATTCAACACACAGTCACTCACTCACATTCACAAACAGAGTCATTCACACAGTCACTGACTCACTCACACAGTCACTTTGTCACACAGTCACTGGCTCACTCGCACAGTCACTCACATAGTCATTCACTCACACAAGCACTCGCTCACACAGAGTGGAGGCGAGTGCGGGGGGTGGAATGCTGGGGTTGAGTGTGGGGGAAGGGAGAGTGGTGGGAGGGAGAGTGGCGGGTGGGGAGCATGGGGGGAGTGTGGGGGATTGTCGTGCGGAAGTGGGGGAATGCGTGGGGAGAGTGCGGTTTGTGGGGGGAGTGCTGGGGTGAGTTTCGGGTGAGGGAATGTGTGCGGAGTGTGTGGGGCGGGGAGTGAGGAACAGGGGAGTGTGGGAGTGTGCGGGGAGAGTGAGGGGTGGGGCAGCTGAACACCAATTGTCACTTCTGATCCCCACTTTCCTATCATTTGCTCCAAGAAACACAACGACTGATGCCGCAGTCACTACCTGCTCGTAACAGCTATTTGTTGGAGATTATTGAGTCCGGATCGGACTGTGCAATAATTGTTCTAACGACTGATTTTATCTTCTCTTTCCAGCTCCTCCCAGAGAACAGTCAATTGCACAGACACTCACAGTCATTCACTCGCACAATCAAAACACAGTCACTCACACAGTCACTCCCTCACAGTCACTCACACAGTCACTCAAACAGACATCCACAGTCACTCAATCACTCACACAATCACTCACTCGCCCAGTCTCTCAGAGTAACTCGCGCACACAATCACTTGCACATTCATTCACAGTCACTCACACACAGTCACTCGCGCACACAGTCACTCAATCATTCATAGTCGCTCACTCATACAGTCTCTCACTAACTGACAGTCACTCATTCACACTGTCACTCACTCACACGCTCATTCACTCGCACAGTCACTCAAACGGTGACTCATAGTCACTCATTCACACTGTCACTCACACAGTGATACACTCACAGTCACATGCACAATCACTCTCAGAGTCACTCTGATAGTCACTCAGACTCACAGACTCACACATTCACTCACACAATCACTGACACTCACAGAGTCATTCACATACACACACTCACAATCACTCCCACAGTCGCTCATTCACAGTCACTTGGGCAGTCACTGAATCACACAGTCACTCTCTCACAATATTGCTCACAGCTACTCACTAAATCACGAGCAGAATCACTCATAGGGGGACTCACAGTCACTCACTCACAAAGTCATACCCACATTCACTCACTCAGAGTCACACACACAGTCACTCTAATAGTCACTCAGAGTCACTCACTCACACAGGCATTCACTCATCCAGTCACTCACACACATACAGTCACTCACAAAGCAATACTCTCATATTCACTCACTCAATCACACAGTGATTCACGTAAACAATTACTCACAAACACAGTAATTCAAACACAGATACTCGCTCACACAATCACTTACACACAGTCACTCACAATGCAGTCACTCACACACCGTCAATCACATACACACAGTCACGGACACACAATCACTCACACACACAGTTTCTCTCACACACACAGTCACTTACATACACACACACTCACAGTCATTCACACACAGTCATTCACATACAGTCACTCACACACATAGTCACACACTCACACAGTCACTCACACGCAGTCACTCACACATATATAGTGACTCGTGCACACACAGTCACTCACCAACATAGTCACACACTCACACATTTATTTTCACACTCACGCAGTCACACACACAGCCATTCACATCCACTCACTCACAATCACCCGCACAGTCACTAACTCACAGTCACTCGGGCAGTTACTCACTCATACAGTTACTCACAAACACAACCACTCAAAAGCAGTCACTCACTCACACTGTCACTCAGAGTTACTCAGTCAATCACTCGCACAGTCACTCACAGAGGGACTCATAATCACTCACTCACAGATTCATTCACTCACACTGTCACTCACAGACACACAGCTATTCTCTCACATTCACTCACTCCATCACACAATGATTCACGTAACGAATTACTCACAAACACAGTCATTCAAACACAGTGACTCAGTCACACAATCACTCACCCAATGGCACTCATACATGTAGTCATTCACACACAGAGTCAATCACACATACACTGTCAATTACACACAATCACGCACACACACAGTCATTTATACACACACACAGTCACACACACTCACACAGTCACACACAATCACACAGTCACTCATATACATAGTCACTCACTCACACATTCACTCATTCACACACAGTCATTCACATTCACTTACAGTCACTTACACAACAATTCACTCACATTCACTCACTCAATCACACAGTGAGTCAGTCAAACAATTAGTCACACGCACAGTCACTAAAACACAGTCAGTCGCAAACAGTCACTCACACACACACATGTCACCCACACACACAGTCACTCACGTACAATCACTCACACAATCACTCATACACAGTCACTCACACAAGCAGTCATTCATACAGTCACTCACTCTTAGAGTCACTCACTCACACAGACACTCACAGTCACACAACGTTACTCATAATGATTCACTCACACAGTCAGCCCCTCACAAAGTCATTCATAGTCTTACAAAGTTATTCACAATGATTCACTCACAGTCAGTCACTCGCACAGTTAATCATTCACACAGTTACTCATAGTTACACAAAGTTAATCATAATGATTCACTCACACAGTCAGTCATTCACACAGTTAGTCACTCACACAGTTACTAACAGTCACACAAGCAATCATTCACACACACAGTCACTTACAAACACACAGTCACTCACTCACTCACGCAGTCAATGATTCACACAGTCATTCACTGTCACTCACTGATACAGTTATTCACTTGGCCAATTTTTCACAGTCATTCACATGCACAGGGTGGAGGAGACTGAGGAGGCGGTTGGTGTGCGGGGCGCGATGTGCACGGGTTAGAAAGTACGGGGCGCGGGGGTGGGAGTTTGGGCAGAGGGAGTGTGTGTGGTTGATNGGGGGGGGGGGCAGCTTGTGACCAATTGTCACTTCTGATACTCACCTTCCTGTCATTTGCTCCAACAAACCCAACGACTGATGTTTTCGCTACTTCCCAACTGCACTGACCATGCAATCCCTGGACAGAGTATCACAGGATCAACACACGATTAGTCACTCACACAATTACTCAAACAGTCATTCACTCACAGCGACTCTCACACGGTCACATACACACAGCACTAACAGTCACTCAGTCACTGCACAGTCACTCAGTCACCCTCACTCACACAGTCACTCATACACAGTCCCTCACACTTTCACTCACTCTCACAATCACTCACTCACAAAGTACCTCACGGTCACACAAACTCTTACTCATAACGACTTACTTATACAGTCACTGACTCACACAGTCAATCATTTACATATTCAAACATGGAGTCATTCCTAGTCACTCACTTATACAGTCACTTACTCACCTACTGGCTCACTGACTCACACAGTTATTCACATACACAGGGTGGAGGGGAGTGAGGGGAGGATTGGAAGAGCGCTGGTGGGGGTTTGAGCGGAGGGAATGTGTGTGGTTGATGGGAGGCAGCTGGTGACCAATTGTCACTTCTGATCCTCACCTTCCTGTCATTTGCTCCCACAAACACAAAGACTGATGTTTTCTCCTCTTCCCAGCTCTGCAGACCATCCAATCAGCGGACAGAGAGTATCACAGGATCGACACGAACAGAAACTGGGCTGAAGCCCGTGATCACTGCCGCAGTCACTACACGGATCTCGTCAGTATCCGGAGCCCAGAGGAGAAGAGACTCATTGATCCCCTGTTTAATGGAGGTCAATTCGTTTGGATCGGGCTGTACAATAATGACCAGAGTGAGGCGGGTTGGAAATGGTCAAATGGAGACAACTTCAACTATACACACTGGTACTCAGGAGTGGAGCCGAATGAGTACACGTACGTATCAGTCTGTGTCCGTGTGATCAACAATGGAGATGCTGGTGGTGTATGGCATGACACTATATGCGGATATACAGGCCCTTTCGCCTGTTACAGAGGTAATGAGTGTATGGCTGACATGACAGGGTGAGATGTGATCTCAGCAACGTCTCCCTGCTGTGGGCTCGGTGGCGGTGGATGTGAGTGTGGGGCGGGTTTACTGCAGGGCCTTAGGGCCCCCGGAGCTCTGAAGGGCCACAGCTATAATGGGCAGCTTTCGCCCCTGTCTATGCGGAGAGTGAGTTACGGAGCTGAAGGATTAACCCAAACCTCCATCACCGCCCCCACCTGCTGTCACTCACTGGGTTGTTCCAGTCACTCACGCAATCAGTACAGTCACTCACACAGACCCGTAGTTCAAGGCACAGTCACTCACTCACACAATCACTCAACGTGAGTCACTCATATAATTACTCACTCACACTCACTCCCAATCTATGGGCAACATTGTTCAGCGAGTGGGGTCAGATTAATGGGATGTGTTCTCACCTATGTGAGGACATGTGCCTTGTGGTGGAGTATGCGGGGGAAGCATGGTGGTGGAGGGTATGAACGGCAGATTCAGGGGGAAGCGCGCGTGTGTGTCGGTGGGAGTCTGAGGGAGTTTGTAAGGTGGGAGCGTGGGTGGAGAGTGTGTGTTGCGGATGTCGGGTGTGAGTGGGGCGGTTGGGTACACTGTGAGAGGGGAGATTGGTAGGGCAGAATTGTTGGGCGGAGCGTGGAGGAGTGTCGGGGTGATGTGTCAGGGAGAAGTGTGGGAGGAGGGAGCGTGGGGTGGGGAGCGTGAGGGGATTCGTGTGAGAGTGTAGCGTGGGGGAATTGTGGTGGGGGCGTTTCGAGAGTTTGGTGGGGCGTATGGAGGGGTAAGTGTGGGGCAGAGGGTGGAGCATTATTGATATCACAACCTGTCAGACACCTCAGATGCTGGTGCTCATTAGTCAGGTTAGTGTCCCTGGGCTGCCCGTTAGGGGCTGTTTTCCTGACAGGGAAATTCACAAATCGGGGCCTCCTGCTCGACTCTTGGGCTTTGCTCATTCAGTTCTGCAACTGGCCTCATGGCCTCGTAGGTAAATGGCGGCCGAGCTGGTGTCTGGTCTGGTTTACACAGCGACACCCCAATTTAACAGACTTCATTGTGGGGACCTATAGGATAGTGTGGGGACCTATAGGTTAATGAGGGGACCTGTAGGTTCGTATGGGAACCAGCAGGTTTGTTTGGGGGCCTGTAGTTTAGTGCAGAGACCTGTACGTTTGTATAGGGTTGTTTACGTTAGTGTGGAAACGTCTACGTTAGTATAGGGCTGTTTAGCTTAGTCTGGGGAGCTGTACGTTAGTATGAAGAACTGTAGGTTAGTGTGTGGAGCTGTAGATTAGTGTGGGAAGCTGTAGGTTACTGTGGGCAGCTGTAGGTTACTGTGGGGTGCTGTAGGTTAGCGTGGGGTGCTGTAGTTTAGTGTGGGAAGCTATAGCACAGTTGGGGTTGTTTGCGTTAGTGTGAGGACTTGTAGGTTAGTTTAAGGCCCTTTTGGTCATTCACATCCATTCACTCACAATCACTCCCACAGTCGCTCATTCACAGTCACTCGGGCAGTCACTGAATCACACAGTCACTCTCTCACAATGTCGCTCACATTTACTCACTAAAACACCAGCAGAGTCACTCACAGTGGGACTCACTGTCACTCACTCACAAAGTCATACCCACAATCACTCACTCACAGTCACACACACAGTCACTCTCATTGTCACTCAGAGTCACTCACTCACACAGGCATTCACTCATCCAGTCACTCGTACACATACAGTCACTCAGACAGCAATACTCTCACATTCACTCACTCAGTCACACAGTGATTCACGTAAAGAATTACTCACAAACACAGTAACTCAAACACAGTGACTCACTCACACAATCACTCACACACACTCACTCTCACATCCAGTAACTCACACTCACAGTCAATCACACACACAGTCACTGACACACAATCACTCACACACGCAGTTACTCATACACACACACAGTCACTTATACAAACACACTCAAACACAGTCACTCACACACAGTCACTCACACATAAATAGTCACTCACGCACACATTCACTCACACAAATATTCACAAACTCACACAGTCACTCACACACACAGTTACTTACGCACACAATCTCACAGACTCACACAGTCACTTACACATAGTGACTCATACACACACATTCACTCACAAACATAGTCACAGATTCACACATTCACTCACACACTCAGTCACACAACAGTCATTGACATTCACTCACTCACAATCACTCGCACAGACACTCACAGACACACAGCGATTCTCTCACATTCACTCACTCCATCACACAGCGATTCACGTAAACAATTACTCACAAACACAATAAGTCAAACACAGTGACTCACTCACACAATCACTTACACACAGTCACTCACAGTGCAATCATTCACACACCGTCAATCACACACACACAGTCACTGACACACAATCACTCACACACACAGTTACTGTCACACACACACACCGTCACTTATACACACACTCACACATAGTCCCACACAGTGACACACACACAGTCACTCACACACAGTCACTCACACATAAATAGTCTCTCACACACACAGTCACTCACACACATAGTCACACACTCTGACCAGACTGAGGCCGGCTGGAAATGGTCAAGTGGAGACAACGTCAATTATATACACTGGGGAGATATGGACCCGAATGATTACACATCCGGATCAGTCTGTGTCTGGGTGTACGTTGGTGGAGATGCAGCTCCTCTATGGTTAGATGCTCCATGCCATTACGAACGCCCCTTTATCTGTTACACAGGTAAAGAGTGTGTGGCTGAAATGACAGATTGAGTTGTGATCTCAGCAGCGTCTCCCTGCTGTGGGCTCGTTGGCTGTGAGTGTAGGGCTGGGTCACTGATATTCTGGGACAGTGTAAGAGAAGGAGTTTTACTCTGCCTCTAACCTGCGCTGTAACCAACATTGTTGTCCATTAGATGGGAATAACGTACAACAGAATATTCTGGAGGTTACGCTAGTGTATGGTTTATTGCTGGTAGCTACAGAGCGTGAATGTGGGGTAACAGATTAGAACTGTCTCCTGTACAGGGCCAGTAACTCCCCCGTGTTTATTTCCAGAGAGAAAGACACCAACAACAGCTCCGTCCACTGCAGCTACTGAAACCACCCCATACACATCCGGCAGAGACACCTTCACCCCATCACAGAGCCCAGCAACCGAGCCCACCTCCCGCTCAGAGCCAGGTCAGTGTCCATGGGCTGCCCGTTAGGCGCTGTGTTTCTGACGGTGGCTCCAAACAAAGCTCATCCGTGACTTCAAACCATCTCGTTCATTCCCAATTATGGTATTTCAGATCCACCTGCCCTTCCCCAGAGCACGGAGTCTCCTCCTCCACCTTCCAGCTTCCCTCCTCCCAACATACCAGGACCTACAGCGACTCCCGAGAACATATTTACCGGGACCTCCAGAGTGACAGGTAAGTAACTGTCTACCAGTGAGTTCTGCTGCTGATTGCCAACCGGTTTGTGGGTCAGATTGTAGCTCCAGGTGTGGAGCATTATTAACATCACAACCTGTCAGACAGCTCAGATGCTGGTGCTCATTCGTCAGGTCAGTGTCCCTCGGCTGCCCGTTTGGGGCTGTTTTCCTGACGGTGAAATTCATAAGTCGGTGCCTCCAGTTGGACTGTGGGGCGTTGCTCATTCAGTTCTAAAACTGACCTCGTGGCCTCATAGATAAATGGCAGCCGAGCAGGTGTCTGGTCTGGTTTACACAGCGACACCCCAATTTAACAAACTTCATTGTGTGGACCTGTAGGTTAGTGCGGGGACATGTAGGTTACTGTGGGAACCTGTGGGTTAGTGTGGGGACCCAAAGATTAGTCTGGGGACCAGCAGGTTAGTGTGGGGCCTGTAGGTTTGTGTTGGGAACTTCAGGTTAGCGTGGGGACCTGTAGGTTCGTATGGGGACCTGTAGGTTAGTTTGGGGACCTGTTGGATAGTTTGGAGGCCTGTACGTTTGTGTCGGGTTGTTTACGTTAGTGTGAAAACCTGTAAGTTAGAAAAGGGCTGTTTAGGTTAGTGTGGGGAGCTGTACATTTGTATGGAGACCTGTAGGTTACTGTAGGGAGCTGTAGGTTAGTGTGGGCTTTTATAGGTAAATTTGGTAACCTGTAGGTTTGTATGGAGACCTGTATGTTAGTATGGCGTTGTGTAAGATAATGTATTGACCTATTGGTTAGAGTGGGGAGCTGTAGGTCTGTGTGGGGAGCTGTAGATTATTGTGCGAAGCTATAGGACAATGTGGGGTTGTTTGCGTTAGTGTGAGGACTTGTAGGTTAGTTTGAGGCCCTGTAGGTCAATGTGGGGTCCTGCAAGTTAGTGTACGTTAGTATGAGAACTTGTAGCTCCGTGGTTAGAGCACTGGCGTTGCAAAGGCGAGCACCTGGTTTCGATTCCCAGCAGCTGATACGTTGGGCGAGTTTCATTATTCCACACGTTTCTGTTTACGGATCGGTTCGATCGGTGGTTTACTTTTCCCGGGATAATAATACTCTCCACAANTTTTTTAATTTTTTGAAATGTAATAATAATCCACGGCTGTTTGAGTGACGTCGCTCGGCACAATTGGCTGCTGCGTTTCGCGCACAAACTACACAGTCACTACACTTTACAGTATATCCTGTGAAGCGCTTTCACACATGACAAGGCGCTGTATCAAATGCAAGGATTATTATTATTAATACTGTTATGATTATAGGAGCATATCCCTATCTGATTGTGGACAACATAAAGAATCATGTAACCTGGTGCTTGGCTGCTGGACTCGAGGCTTGAAGTAATATGTGGAGTGTGAGCAGAGACGAACTGGGTAATGCTTCTCCTGTCTCCACAGAAAGGCAACCAACACCCTCTTCCCTTCCAGTGAGGACTTCGACCATCGAGTATCAAGATTTCTGTGACGCTAACCCTGGTCAGTGCACTTTGTGTCTCAGCAATTCTCAACTTGTCGACAGCTCTTTACATACTCTTCTTCTGTCACCTGGACTCTCCCCCCACCAACCCTCAAAACTCCCAACCCCCAAACCGCAGCACCTCACCCCCAACCCACAACTCACCCCAACCCCCAACACCCGACCCCAAATAACCCCAATATTCCAACCCCCCAACCACCAAAAGCACCCAACTCACTCCAAATCCCAAACCCACAAACCACAAAGCTCAACACCCCCAACCCTCAATTCCCCAACCCCTGAAACTCACGAACCCAACTCCCGACCCTAACCACCCCCTAAACCCGCCGAACCCGTCCCTACCACTAACCGCAACCCCAGACCTGCCAGACCCGCAACCCCGCCAACCCAACAAACAACTTCCCACAACCAAACACCGACCCTCGAACACGCCAACCACACCAAATCAACCCGCAACATCCCCAAAAGCCCGCATATCACCGTCCCACCACACCCCCCATCTCACCGCTCGCCTCATCCACTCCCTCACCAGCCCAACACCGCACCTCACTTCAACCCCAGCTCACTTCACCCGCAGCTCACATCACCCCCACCTCACCTACCACCCACCTCAACCGCCCACCTCCCATTTGAGTCTCTTCGACCTCACCCTCCAGAGGTACAACACTGGAGACAGGAGGAGACCATTCAGCGCAGGAAGCCTGTTCACCCAGTTTGTTAAATTGTGGCAGATCTTTTCATCCAATTCGCTGCCTTTTCTCCACAAACCCCTTTACTTCCCAAATGATTGTCCTACATTTGCGGTGTTGAGTTCAGATGATATCCCACCAATGGCGCTCGCATTCCTCTCTCTGACCAAGGCCAGTGCAACGGGAGCCATAAGGTTCTCGGGACTGAGCCATTGTGTTTGTTTGTGTGTGTGTGAGGGGAATCTTCTCAATCGTTTTCAAATCCCTTCATGTCCTCACACCTCCAAATCTCCCCAACCTGCTTCCCCTCCATTCCAATACCCACTGCCTCCGCTAGACTGGCTCTGCTCTTTGCCCCTCGTGCCCTCCCATCAATGGCCGAGCTTTCAGCCACTATGCCCCCAAACTTTGGAACACGCTTCCTCTTTTCCTCCCTCTTGTCCTCTCCTACCCCATTTCCAGGTCGTACCTGAAAACCTTCATACTTGACAGTGCCTACGGTCACCTCACCCCGGCTCAGCGTCGTGCTCTGTCACTATCAAACGCTCGGGGACGCTGCCGAGCATCAGGGGCGCTGTGTAAAGGCGAGTTGATGTTGTTGTTGTGATTCTCTGACGATGCCGTCAGTTTTGTCTCCGACTCCAGCTGTGGGTCAGCAATTGAAGAACCGTTGCCTAAAACTGAGATTAAGAAACCATTTGTTGTTTAGAATGGCATTTGGTGCCTTTAACGCTCCACATTACGTACAAGGGAAATCCTCCGACTCCTGAAGAAATTGAGCAACTGAAGGCGTCGGCTTGGGAGCAGGTAAGTCGTGGACCTGAATTGACGCTACACTGTATGAAACATGGGCCCCAGCCCTGACCACACAATGAGCTACAGCTCCCTGTAACCTTCCTCTTGTCGCTGTTTCCAGTCTCAGGTGGACGTCAAAGATACCAAGGGACAGTTGGAAGAGAGAACGGAGTTTCTCCCTGTGTCCTGGTCAGCAATTCTCCAAATAAAATTGCTCGCTCACTCCTTTTGAGAATTTGCTGTGTGCGAATTGGCTGCCGCGTTCAGCATTCAAAAAAATACACTTTACATTATTTCCCGTGAATCCGTTTGGGACGTCCAACCAGCACTAAAGACGCGATAGCAATCGTAAAGATTGTTATTGCTATCATGTTAAATGGGATTAACCCTTCACAATCCCACTAGCTTTCTGCAAATGACTGACATCTCTTTCTGTCCAACCTGCCCTCTGCGCTGCTCTGATCTCCATGTCAATTGTTTATTTTATTCAGTTACACGAGAGGCTGAAGAAAGCATTCCCCAAGTTGACTTTCGGGAGAGTGAAGCCCAAGGATCGTTCTGCTGGCAAGAATCCGTGAGGGATGAGGGGAACGGAATAAGGAAAAGCCGGCAATGCCTGGACACAGCTTGTGTCATGTTCTCTCAGCAGTTGCTGCCTTGCCCCTGGCTTTAGAGGGTTTTAGGAAGGCTTGTGTTTCTGCATCATGTTGTTTGAGCCAATGGTGATGGGTTAGCACTCTCGTGCTTAGCTTTAATCCAACGCTGTGACAAAGGGGTGTATTTTAACGCTTCTTTATTGTATTCCAATAGTTGTGATTTTACGCATTATTTTATTGTATGGCTAAGAAATGAGTAATGTTTCATTTTATTTACCGAGCGGAGATGGACCTTACTTCCTGTCCTGTGATTCCTATAATACATAGTTTAGAGATAAACGCTCCTTTGATGTGCAGTTTTGAGTAGATTGACTGGCAATAGCGGTAATGGCAATATATGGAGATTGAAGTATGTTTTTTGTTGTTTGAGCCGATGCAGATGGGTTAATAGCGCTCAGCTTTACCCCAACTTTGTGACAAAGGGGGTACATTTTACCGCTTGTATATTTTAATTCAATAGTTGTCGACAATCTGGGAATAAACATGGGAACCTTATACATTGTAAACCTTTGCATTTGTATCTCCTCATCTGAAACCCTTTCAATTCCCAATAAAGCTTCTTGAACACAAAGTGTGGAGGGAAGGTTGGGCACATATTTTGTAAGCTTTTGCTTGCGAAGAAGTTTCTGCTCATTTAATCCAGGCTGTAACAATGCTGGAGACGGGAATCTGCATTGATACTGACCTGGGAGTGTGGACGCACACTGCAGTGGGAGGTGTACTGTATCTATAACCCTGACATGGGAGTATGGATGCACAGAGAAGAGGGAGCTTTACTCTGTATGTATCTCTAAATTGGGAGTTTCGACGCACAGTATAGAGTTTTACTATATACAGAGTTTTACCGTATGTCTAGCCCTGACCTGACATTGTGGACACACAGTCTAGAGGGAGCTTTACTGATTTTCTAACCCTTCATTATTAGTGTGGACGGATGCACAGTGCAGAGGGAGGTTAACAGTGTCTCTAACCCTGATGTGGGAGTGTGGATGCACAGTTCAGAGGAGCTTTACTTTGTCTCTAGCCTTGGATTTGCAGTCTAGACGGACGCACAGTGAAGAGGGAGCTTTACTGTGTCTAGAGCCCTGACCTGGGAGTGTAGGCACACAGTGTAAAGTGAGCTTAACTGTGTCTCTCATCCTGAACTGGGAGTGTGGAAGGACGCACAGTGTAGAGGAACTTTACTGTGCCGCTAATCCTGACCTGTGACTGTGGACATATAGTGTAGCGGGAGCTTTACTGTGTTTCGTTCCTCCATGTGCCTCCATTTGCCAGCTGTCAGCAGGAACGTGGCTGTTTGCCTATTGGAGGAATGTTTTTCCGAGGGTAATAATCCCTTCAACATAAAATTAATAAATGGTTCACTTGAATCCGCGACTGTTTGGGGGGCGCTGCTTTGTATAATTGGCTGCTGCGTTTTTCGCACAAAATACACACAGTCACTACACTGTACCGCATGTTGTGTGAAGCGCTTTGAGACGTGTGGACAACATGTGATCAGGCGCCGTATCAAAGGCCAGGAATATTGTTATTGTTATTATTGTTATATTGGCCTGCTCCAATTTTCCAGAACCACCCGCCTCACCATTGGCGGGAGAGCCTCAGCCACTCTGCCCTCAACCTCTGGAATTCCATCACCCAATCACTCCGCCTCGCACCCTTCTTAGCCTTCTTCAAGTCCCATCTCAAGTACCTCCTTTTCGACCATGCCATCGGCCACCTCCCTTCCCCTCCCATCCCTTCTGCCTCCCTGACCCCAACTCAGGTCTGAAATGCTGTACTCTGTCCTGCGCCTTGGGACGCCCTCCCCAAATGAAAGCACAATACAAATGTAATTGTGTTGTTGTGTGTGCTGGTGTCTGTTTCTGTGTGTGTGTTTGCGTGGGTTTGTTTCCTTGTGTGTTTGATTTTGGGTATTTCTGTGCATGGTTCTCTGTGTATTTGTGCGTGTAACTTTGTGTTTGTTTGTGTGTGTTTCTGTGTGCGCGTGTATGTGTATTTATGCATTAGTGAGTTTCTGTGTGTGTGTTTATGTGTGTTTGTGTATGTGTCTGTGTGTATTTCTGTGTGTGTGTCTGTGCGTGTGTTTCTCTATTTCTGTTTATTGTGTGTGCTTGTGTGATCGTTTGTGTTTGTTTGTGTTTATACGTGTTACTTTGTGTATTTGTTTGTATATCTGTGTTGATTTTGTGTTTCTGCGGAGCGTATTTGTGTGCGTCTGTGTTTTTGTGTGTTTGATTGTTTATGTGTGTTTTTTGTGATTGCGTGTGCTTGTGTATGTTTCTGTATGTGGGTTTGCATGTGTGTGTTTGAAGTGTGTGTATTTGTGTGTGTTCCTGTGTTTACTTGTGTGTTTTTCTTTGTGCGTTTCTGTGTTTGTGGTTCTATGTATGTGTTTGCATGCGTTTGTTTGTGTTTGTGAGTAATATGTGTTTGTGAGTTGATGTTTGTGTGTTTCTGTGTGTATGTGTCTGTGTGTATTTCTGCGTGTGTCTCTCTGTGTGTTTGTGTGATTTTGCATGTTTGTGTTTTTGTTTGTGTGTTTGTCCCTGTGTCTGTTTTTGGGTTTCTGTGTGTGTTTATTGATGTGTGTGTCGGTTTGTTTGTATGTATGATTGTGTATGTGTGTCTTTGTGTTTGCTTGTGACACTGACTGAGGCAGTACTGTCCACACAGTCTGTTTAATGTGGAATATATTCTGGAGACTTTAATGATTGTTTATTAAAGATGTTAATCCTGATTATTATCACAAAAACTATCACACACCGGGGTCTCTTTCTTTCTCTTTCTCAGTCTCACGCTTCTCTCTCTCTCTCTCTCCCTCTCTCACTCTCTCTTTCTCTCCCTCTCTCTCTCAGTCTCTCTCTCTCTATCTCTGGCTCCGTCTCTCGTTCTCAGTCTCTCTCTTCGAATTTCTCTCAGTCTTTATTTCTCTCTCTTTCTCTCCCAGTCTCTCGGGCTTTCTCTCAGTGTCTCCCACAAAACACATGTTTTTATATATTTCCTCCGACAGTCTCTCTCTTTCTCTCTCTCTTTCAAACTCTCTCAGTCGCCCCCTCTCTCACTCTCTGTCTCTCCCTGAGGCGCTCTCTCTCTCTCTCTTACACACGCACTCACCCAGTTTCTCTCTCGCAGTCGCTCTCTCTCAGTCTCTCAGCCTTTCTCACTGTCTCTCTGTGTGTCTTTGCCACGTACGATACAGTCACTACATTTCATAATACATTTTCCCATACAGTTTCAGCCTGTATTTCACTCCCACTCGGTCTCCTTCTGCCACGCTGTCCATCTCTCGCAGTTTCTCTCTCTTTATCTCTCCCACAAAACACACCGTCACCACACGTTATGCTCTGTCACTATCACTCTCAGGCTCTCTTACTCTGAGTCTCTCTCACTTAGTCTATCTCTCAGTCTTTCTTTCACACACACATACACATAGAGACACACAGACACAGGCAGACACACTCACGGCAACAGACAGACACACAAAGAAACACATAGAAACACACTCATACACACGTACAGTGATACACACAGAAACACACACAGAGACATACACATACAGATATAAACAGACACACATACAAATAGATATAGACACACACAATCACAGGCACACACAGACACATACAAGCCAACACACACACAGATAAACAGATACACATACACATTGACACAGACGCTCACAGGCACAAACAGTCATACACAAGCAAATACACACACAAGCACATAATGACACAGATACACACGCACACAGATACACAAAAACACAGACCTCCAATGACACACACAAACACACACAGATACACAAAGACACACACATACACACACACACACAGGCACACATACACACACAAAGGCACACATACACATAGATATACACACAGACACACACATAGACACCCACATTCACATACACACACACATACAGGCACACACCCACAAAGACCGATACGCACAGACCCACACACAGCAAATGTCAGTGAAATCTCTTAAAACGAAATGGAAACTGAGCAACTCTCTGCAGCACAAAATCAGCTTCAAACTCAACAAATAAAGGCACATATTTTACTGTAAACCCATTGAAACATCGGCTTAACCAAAAAAAATTTTTGAAGTCACTCACTTTTTACAGATCTCTGCGTGTGCGTATCTGTCTGTATCTCTCAGTGAATCTATGTCTGTGGCTCTGTCTGTCTCTGTGTCTTTCTCAGTATCACTGTATCTGTGTGTCTGTTTGTCTGTCTGTGTCACTAAGTCTCCAATCCTCAGGGTTCAAGTGCATCAGTGCAAAATATCCGCAATTCTGCATTAATATTAAGCAAATAAACCGCTTTTTGCATTAACTTTGTATTGTAATTATAAGTCCCTCTCTGGATGACACACGGGTAATCGGTTTGCAAAGTCCTCACATTCCCAGGGTTTAAATAGTAGCAGTTTATTAAACCACAATGTATAAAGACATGAAACGGGTTATAACATTTAAGTGCATAGTGTAAAACATTGCGGAATCTGCATTAATATCAAGTATATCAAAACGTTTTTGCATTAACTTTGCATTTTGATTTTAACCCCAAACCCAGGAAAAATATTGCAATTTTACAATCCCCGGATCCCGAAGTTCTAAGTGCATCAGTGCAAAATATTCTTAATTCTGCATTTATATTAACCGAATGCACATAGATACACAGAAACCCGCACACAGACAGACAAACACACAGACACAAAGACATACACACCCAGACACACACACACACACAGTTACATACACACACAAATATACAGACAATAACGCAGCCACACACAGACACACAGATACACTCGCAGAGACTCACGTGGATACACAGATACACAGACACATACACAGACCCACACACCGAGACATAGAAACACACACACAGATACACAGATATAGAAACACACACATAGACACACAGAGACACATACACATCCGCACAGAGACACACATACACACACAAACACACATAGACACACAAACAGGCACGCATGTCGACACACACACACAGACATACAAACACACACGCAGGCACACATAGACTCATGTGTACACACAGATATACACAGAACCAAATATACATATACAGGCGCCGCGCTCCAAAAAAAACACCGTCGGTCCCGCGCGCGGACAGAAAGAGACGGCACTGCGCAGCCGCCGAGTTAGAGAAAAAAAAGAAGCGCCAAAGTCAGTCGACGAGAGACACACAGAGAGAGAGAGAGAGAGAAAACAGTGCGGCAATGCCAACCCCCAGTCACCAGCACCCACCCCCCACACATACACACAGACACATACAGAGAGAGAGAGACAATAGTGCGGCAATGCCAACCCCCAGTCAGCAGCCACCACCCCCCACCCCCCCATACACACAGACACACACACAGACAGGGAGAGGGACAGACACAGAGAGAGAGAGAGAGAGAGAGAGAACAGTGCGGCAATGCCAACCACCAGTCAGCAGCCACCCCCCCCCCCCCACACACACACACAGACACACACAGACAGGGAGAGGGACAGACACAGAAAGATAGAGAGAGAGAGAGAGAGAACAGTGCGGCAATGCCAACCCCCAGTCACCAGCACCCACGCCCCACACATACACACAGACACATAGAGAGAGAGAGAGAGAGACAAAAGTGCGGCAATGCCAACCCCCAGTCACCAGCTCCCCCCCAGACACACACACAGATACAGACAAGGAGAGGGACAGACACACAGAGAAAGAGAGAGAGAGAGAGAGAACAGTGCGGCAGTGCCAACCCTCAGTCAGCAGTCCCACACACTCACACAAACACACACACACACTCAGGCAGACAGACAGGGAGAGAGACAGACAGATTGGGACACAGAGAGAGAGAGAGAGCAGTGCGACGATGCCAACCTCCGTCGCCAGCCACACACTCTCACACAGACACACACACACAGATAGGGAGAGAGACAGACAGACTGAGAGAGTGACACCGTTACACGAACAGACACAAAGACAGATAGACACACAGTGAGGAAGCAATGTAAGCCACTAGTCACCAAACTCAGACACATAGACAGACAGACCAACGTACAGAGACTCAGGCAGACAGACAGACAAACAGGTAGACACACAGACAGAGATAGACACAGTCAGACAGAGACACAGACAGACGCAGAGACAGATACACAGAAAGACAGGAAGACGCACGGACAGACAGAGAGACTCACAGTGAGGAACCAATATAAGCCACTAGTCACCAACCACAGACAGACGGAGACACAAAGAGACAGACAGAAGCGAGTGAACACATCGATCATTTATTTAATTTCATTAATTAAATAATTATTAAATAATTGTTTGTTAATAATTAAATAATTGTTTCATTAATTCTGAACAGAAGGAAAGACGTGACAGGAAGAGGTTTCTGTGAGTGACGCCACGGCTTCTCTATCAGGACGTCGGTGAAATGAAATATCCGGACAGAGACTCGAAGCTTTTCTGAACCGACGACCGGACGTGGTGAAGATCTTCCTGTTGGACAGTGACCTGCGGTCACCTCCCCCTCGGCTCGGCCTCGAGCTCCGCCACTGTCCAGCGCTCTTGGAACCTCCCACTCACCAGCGGCGCCATATAAAGCCAAGTTGTTGTTGTTGTTACAAACACAATATTAATACAGAATGGTTTAGTTTGACACAGTAGCCGTTGTCCCCACCGCAGGGCGAGGAGACGGGCAAACTGTACAGTGTAATGTTTTATCCGAGGCTCCAGGAGAACAGTACATTGACACTGTACGAAAGGCTGATCCCGTCACTACAGTCATCCAAACTGCTCACTGTGGCCACAAACAGCCCATACCCTTGGGCGTCACCCAAATATATTGCCCAAAATATATAGAGTCAGTTCACTTCACAATATATCCTGTGAAGCGCTTGGAGTGGCGTTGTATCAAATGTAAGGCTTACAATTATTATCACTCAAACTACCAGTGATTGCAGCAACTGCTATGGTACAGGACTCCACAGATTAAATCGCTGTACACAATAACACCCCCCAAACCATAAGGAAACTAATGTTCAGAATTTTAAATAAATAACAGACAGACAGATAAATGTGGAAGAATTTTGTTGGAAGCTGTAGCCACTCTCTACCCTTGGCCTTGAAAAAGATTCCCGCCTGACCTAACAGGTATGAAATAGACAAATGAGACGGAAATATTTGCAGTCCCAAAACCTCTCAATGTTCTACATTAAAACACCACAGAAGTCATATCATTCGGGAGCATATCATTTAATATGACTGATGAAATATATAATAATAATAATCCTTATATTTAATATCGTGCCTCATCCCGTCTTCGGAACATCTCAAACTGTTTCACAGAATACACTGTTAAGTAAATTGACACTATTTGTGGGCGAAATGCGGCAGTCAATTTTACAATCGACGTCCCACAAACATCCGTGGATTGATTGAGTAAATTATGATCAGAATATATTCAGGGGGGAGGGAAAAATATCCCCGGAAAGTGATCCAACAATTGACTAACTAATGCCTTCCGATTTATTGCCAGGTAAACAGAGCCATGCTTGTCAAGTAAGGAAATTTGCCTATGGTATCGCCCTCACCAGCCCGGGAATCGAATCCATGTGGTCAAACTTACGAGGCACTCACTCTAACCACTGAGCTGTAGGACTCGAGGAAAAGTGCGAGTTGCAGGAAAACTGTACAAGTTGTGAAAAATCAGATTGTCTAAATAATCTACACTGCGAACGTGTAATTTAATACAGCCAATAAGTGCCCACACAGTGATGGGTTAAGAGCACATTTCCCCCGAATCAATGCATCTTGGACTGTCACCACATGCATATTGAAAGCCAAGCGCTGGTATGGCACTGAATCGCGGGTTTGTTGTGGCTTCTAGTTTTCCCATCAGCATAAACGTGAAGAAGAAATATCTTGTGGAAACAGTTCATGCCAATCTCGCTTGTGGTCAGCTTTTGAGGAAGAAAGAAACCAGTAAAAACCTGAATATCTAAAGGTTAGCCTTTACAGCCACAACAAGAAAATTACACTTGTAAGTTGCCTTTCGTATTCAGAGGATGTCACAAGGTATTGGACAACAACAACAACAACAAGATTCCATTTATAAAGCGCCTTTCACGTCAGGAGGACGTCCCAAGGCGCTGCACAGTTGGGTCATGACCCGAGCAGGGGGGAAATGGTGAGGGGAGGGAAGGGAGGGAGCGAGGAGGGGGGAAATGGTCAGGGTAAGGGGAGGGAAGGGAGGGAGCGAGGAGGGGGAAGAGAGTCGAGAGGGGAGCTGAAGGCTCGGTCAAAGAGAAAGGTTTTGAGACCGGCCTTGAAGGAGGAAAGGGAGGAAGCGGCGAAGGCACTGGGGGATAGAGTTCCAGAGCCTCGGGGCTGAGAGGCTGAAGGCCCGACCACCGATGGTAGGGCGGTTGGGGCGGGGGACGTGGAGCAGACCGGAGCCAGAGGAACGGAGGGTACGGGCAGGTAGGTAGGGGGATAGTAGGTCGGAGAGGTAGGAGGGAGCAAGGCCGTGAATGGCCTTGTAGGTGAGGATGAGGATCTTGAAATCAATCCTCTGGGGGATGGGGAGCCAGTCACCCAGTCACGCGAGCGAGCGTGGGAGTGATGTGATCGCGAAGCCTGGTGCGGGACAGTACACGAGCTGCAGAGTTCTGAATGACCTGCAGTGTGGAGGGAGGTGGCGGGAAGGCCGCGAGGAGAGAGTTCCCATAGTCCAGCCTTGAGGTGACAAAGGCGTGGACCAGGGTTTCAGCGGCGTGAGGGGTGAGGTAGTGCCGTAGTCTGGCGATGTTCCGGAGGTGATGGAAGGCGGTGCCAGTTGTGGTGCGGATGTGAGGGAGAAAGGACAGCTCAGGGTCGAACAAAACGCCGAGGTTCCTGACTGGCTTTGAGAGGTGGAGAGTGCAGCCTTGGATGCTGATGGTGTCAGCGCCTGAGGTGCGGAGGCGCTGACGTGAGCCAATCAGGAGGGCCTCGGTTTTTCGCACGTTGAGCTGAAGAAAGTTGTCTCTCGTCCAGGACTCGATGTCGGACAGGCAGCTGTCAGGACATCGGTGGTCGTGGAGTTGAGAGTAGAGGAGGAAAGGTAGAGTTGGGTGTCATCCGCATACATGTGGAAGTTAACTCCATGTCTGCGGATGATGTCACCAAGGGGGAGCATATAGAGGGTGAAGAGGAGGGGACCGAGGACAGAGCCCTGAGGGACACCACATGAGACAGTGCGGGGGGTGGAGGGGAAGCCATTCGTCGAGACAAAGTGAAGATGGTGAGAAAGGTACGACCTAAACCATTCAAGGACAGTGCCTTGAAGGTTGAGGTGGGAGGACAAGCGGTGGAGGAGGATAGCGTGGTCGACCGTAACGAATGCTGCCGATAGGTCGAGGAGGACGAGGAGGCAAAGGGAGCCCTGGTCACAGATGGTCAGGATATCATTGGTGACCTTGACCAGGGCAGTTTCTGTGCTATGAGCAGCACGGAAACCTGACTGAAGGGGTTCGAAAAGAGAATGGGTGGAAAGGAAAGAGCGCAGTTGGGAGGCGACAACTCTCTCACACACACACTGACTGCTCTCACACACCCACACACACACTGACTGCTCTCACACACACACACACTGACTGCTCACACACACACACACACTGACTGCTCACACACACACACACACTGACTGCTCTCTCTCACACACACACACACACTGACTGCGCTCACACACACACACTGACTGCTCTCACACACACACACACACTGACTGCTCTCACACACACTGACTGCTCTCTCACACACACACTGACTGCTCTCTCACACACACACACTGACTGCCTCACACACACACACACACACACTGACTACTTTCTCTCACACACAAACACAAACTGACTGCTCTCACACACACACACTGACTGCACTCTCTCTCACACACACACTGACTGCTCTCACACACACACACCTACACACACACTGACTGCTCTCACTCACACACAGAGACACTGACTGCTCTCTCTCACACTCACACTGACTGCTCTCTCTCACACACACACACTGACTGCTCTCTCTCACACACACATACACACACACACACACACTGACTGCTCTCACACACACACACACTGACTGCTCTCTCACACACACACACTGATTCTCTCACACACACACACTCTGACTGCTCACACACACACACTGACTGCTCACACACACACTGACTGCTCTCTCACACACACACACTGACTGCTCTCTCACGCACACACACACACTGACTGCTCTCACACACACACACACTGACTGCTCTCTCACACACACACTGATTGCTCTCTCTCTCACACACACACACACTGACTGCTCTCACACACACACACACTGACTGCTCACACACACACAATGACTGCTCTCACACACACACACACACATGGCTTTACAGCCATCGGTATGTGCCACTGTATGCCATCACGATAGGTAGCAGAGGCCATCTGGAGTGTGGGGAGGTCTGTGCTGGTTCAGTTACAATTGAACATTGTGGATCAGACGGGGAATCCCCCGAATGCTCGTTTGTGCCGCTCCATCCGCAGCTCAGCATAGGATGGGGGGGCCGATGAGTGAGTCTTTACCTCATCAACATGGAGAGTGGCGGTTCGCTCTTGAAGAGCCTTCCAAAGGTGGAAAAACAGGATACGATGTGTAAAGGGTTGATTATCTGCAGAAAAAAAATCCCTAAAAGCGTAAAGCGGGAGTAAAACAACGGTGTTAAGCCCGTAAGCACTGTCAGACCAAATTTGAGTTGGTTGATTTGCTGTGTGTAACTGCAGTGTATAAGGTTCAAGTTCAACCCATTGCCCACAAATGTATAGTCAATTCACTTTCCAGTCTTTTCTGTCGAGAAGACGAGAAAAGCGTTGAACCAATTACAAGGATTATTATTAATTTATTATTATTGTTATTAAGCTGAGTGAGGGACACATGTCAATTTAAGTGTTTCTTGTGGAAGAACTGCAGCAAAACCAGTTTACTGCACTCCTGGTATAGAGTCGGAAGAGTCATCCACTTTAGACACCAATAACCGTCCGTGGATCCCCATCTGGTGTTTTGAGGGGAGTCTTTGATACCGGGAGCTGAGGAAACTGAAGGAAGGGCGCGGGACAAGTGAGCTCGACTCCGAAATAATGCATCATCTGAGGAACGAGCGGAGCTTGTCTCGGTGTGAATTCGATGTCCGACCCAACAACAACAGCAGCGTCCAGTGATTTAAGTCTCTGTGAGGAGAAGAGGGTATCACCGGCTTCATCTGAAGGTATGGGCGGCGTGTGCGGGTAGTGCAGTGTTATATTCTGTAGCCGGAAATATAGGTGAAGGGTCTCTCCGCCCGGCAAGTGGCGAGAAGGTGGCGTTCACAAGGGTCGCGCCGTTGTTCCACTGCAGTCAGTTTGCGAGATGCCAATGCAATGGGCGACATCCGTTGGTGATACTGTTGAGCGAGTCCCGGTGTGAGGCTGAGATCCGTGACAACCGCCTCTCCTCTCCATGGACCGCGGCCGCGGGGGCTGGTGAGCGGCGACTTGTTCGCCCGCACGACCCGCCCGTGTCAGAGCCGTCACCGACTCAGTGTGTTCCTGCTGCCAAAGCCCGTGCCTCTCTCCCTCTATTCCAGGGGGAAGATTGTCCCGGGGTTCGGCCGATTCGGGAGAACAGAGGAATGAACGATCGCCGGTGTCCGAACAAACCGAGAATAGCCCGGAGCGCCGTGGTTGCCTTCGGGAGGGGTCGGCTTTGTATCAGCTCAACCTTTCTTCCCCCAAACTCCCCTTCTACCGTATAAACCCCGTGTCGGTTCCTATTGAGCTTCCAAACCATCGGATTTCACCTGAACGCCCAACGCAACCGCCCCACCATTGGTGGGAGAGACTTCAGCCACTCTGCCCCCAACCGCTGGAACACCATTCCCCAATCACTCCGCCTCACCTTCTCCTTAGCCTCCTTCAAGTCCCACCTCAAGAGCCTCCTCCTCGACCATGCCATCGACCATTCCCTTTACCCTCCACTCCCTTCTCCCCTCTTCCCCTCCCATTCATTCTCCCCCCTGACCCCAGTTCGGTTCTGAAATTCTGTCACCCTTCAGGACGTCCTCCCGACGTGAAAGGCGTTACACATATGTCATCTTGTTGTTGCTGTTGTTGTTGTTGTGGCTCCGTGTCGCATGATGGACGTTAAAATCCCACATGATAACACTTTCACTGCCCCCGATTCCCGGTAAATCTAATAACCCGTTTAGTTGCCCATCAATTAGCCTCAGTGCAGCGCCCACAGGAACATCAGTCTCACGGCCTCCGAACAGTGACCGCGGGATTCAGAGTGAACGGTGCCTCCACAATATGCTGCACAGCGAGAGGTCACTGTGAGACCAGACCAGAGAAACTGTCCTGGTTTCCCCCGGAACAGGGGGTTGAGGGTCAGATGTCAAGAGGAGGAACAGATTATCAAGCGGCATTGAATGGGGTGGCGTTTGATGCGGGGTGGAGGCAGGGGATGGAGCGGGGAACTAAAGCTCAGTTACGGTGATTCGAACGGCTTCCTTCCGTACTGAACGCATATGATTCTCCACTTCACGCGTAAATCACTTTCCTATTTTTTTGGTGTAAAATAGACAGTTTTTGCCCCATTTGAACCAACTTTCATCAGTGACTATTGTGACCTATTTTCCTTCTCTCTTTCTCTCTCTCTAGTTTCGTTCCCCACGGTTTGCAGCGAGAGTTGATCAAACCAGATTAGCCTGGGCTAACTCCGACTCAGGCAACCAGTGCAATGCCAGATCGCGTGGCTTCTGGATTGAAGGAGAAGGTGAGTCGCGGCGGTTAAACATGGAATAAGGTGATGGGGACGGATCAGCTTTATATACAAGAAAACTAACACCAATTTGTCCCAATTCCATTTTAGCATTTATTTGGCCACATGGTGGGAGGATGGTGGGAGGAACTGCCGCTAAATTGGACCGCCCTATTATGGAAGGAGTCCAAATGTTGGGACCCCCTATTATGGAGGGAGTCGTGATGTTGAGACCCCCTATTATGCAGGGAGTGGAGATGTTGGGACCCCCAATTATTGAGGGAGTGCGGATGTTGGGACCCGCTATTATGGAGCGAGTCGGGCCAACCCATCGTTCAAACAGGGAGTTCGACCTTCGAGAAACCTATTTGTTTTGCAGGACGCAAATCATCTGGATCCCTTTGTATAGTTTAATAAAAATACCTATTTTCAGAATAAGTCTCCTCCGTTGTCTATCGACACGCACAGACAGACACACACTGTCTGCTTTCTCTGTATATCTCTCTCTCATTCCACCCCCCTCACACACACATACTAACTACTCTCTCTCTATCTCTTTCTCTCGCACACACACACACTGACTGCTCTCTCACACACTGACTGCTCTCTCTTTCTCACTCACACAATAACAGTTCTCTCTCCCATACAGACTGACTGCTCTCTATCTCCCCTTCACACATACACTGACTGCTCTCATTCTCTCTCACACACTATCCAATCTATCTCCCATAAAGACTGCCTGTCCTCTCCCTCTCTCACACACATACACCCACCAACACACTGAGTGATCTCACTTTCACTAGCTCATACACAAACACTAACTGCTGAGGCACAGAGAGAGGGAAAGAGATAGACGGAGACTAAGAAAGACCATGAAAGAGACTGAAACAGAGAGACAGAAATATATAAACTGAGAGAGACTGACAGAGAGAGAGAGACAGTGAGAGAAAATGCATCAGTTGTGGTCGCTTACAGCAGTTTAGCAGTGACTGAGGGTCGGGGCTCTCCAGCCGCCCGCACGCTCGGAGGCGTTGTGTGTCAATAACAGTCCCCAGAGCAGAAATGGGAGAGAAATCAGGATTAACATCTTTAATAATCAGTCACTACAGTGTCCAGAATATATTCCATATTACACAGACTGTGTGGACAGTCACTGCCTCAGTCAGTGTCACACTAACACTGTCAGTCCAGCTCTGATTCCGCTCAGTGACTTCAGCTGATTCGATCCGTATAAACTGAAGCTGTTCCCCTACAGCCTGAAACACATTAAACAGGAAACAAACCCATGGGATAATGATACGAACTTTGAACTGTTCATGTCGCATTTGAGTAAGTAACTAAATGTTTTGAAACTGTTCCCATTCTGATACACAGCCCTTTCTCTGAGTGTTTAGCACATTGAACACTGACACAAACACTCACCAGATGTCCTCCAGGCTGGTGCAGATCAGTGTGAGGAGGCGGAGAGCGGGGACAGAGCCCTCTGTGAAGGAGTTAGACCTCAGATCCAGGTCCCTCAGTGAGCGGTTTGTACTGAGAGCGGAGACCAGATCATCAGTGCAGCCATCGGTCAGTCTGTTGCTGTCCAGACTGGAGATCAGAGACACAGAGACATGACAGGGATCAGAGTAAACACATTGTGTATAACCCACTGTCACCCACCACAGGCCGTCACCCACGGAAGGAAGAGGCGTCAGAGGCCACAAGCGGATAAAGAGATGGAAACGACCCTCAGACTGTCCCTGACCCCAGCGAGGGACCTCAGAGGGTTTGCACGATAACCAGATATAATAGATAATATAACAATAATCCTGGCATTTGTTACAGCGCCGCATCGTGTCTTGGAGACGCCTCAAAGCTCTTCACAGGATATACTTTAAAGGGAATTGATTGCATATTTTGTGCAAAATATTTATTTGAAGGGATTATTAACCCTGGAAAGTCGATCTGCAAATCGTCTTTCTCTCACTCAGTCTCTCTTTCCATCTCTGTCTCTTTCCCTCCATCTCTCTCAGGCCACCTCTGTCTCTTAATCTCAAGGGATTATTGACGCGATTTGCAAATTGTATAACAACCGGATTGTGACTGACTGTGAGGCAAACAGACACGAGTGGAATAAGGAAACATCCGTAAGGTTTTGCCCTGTCAGGAATCACCCCCAGACTCTCACTAGCGAGGCGAGGGCTCTAACCACTGGGCTACAGGGCTCAGACTGTAGTGTGTGGGCAGACTCAGGGCTAAAGCTGGGTAGACTTTATTTTTATTTTCGGTAAGCGTTTTGCACAGACGTTTTGACTGTAAAGATACCAACAGAAAACTACCTCAGGACATGAGTTTTCGACGATAAAAAAAGTTCAGTCCGGTAGCTAAAACGAATTGGGAATATGGATGGAATCATTGACCTGAGTGAGTTAAACATGTCTGAGCAGGACATGTTGCAGGATTGCGCGCGTGCACACACACACACATTCACACACATAATACACAAACAGACATGTATACAAAAACAAACACATGCGCCGATACATACACATATACACACATAATCACACACAATCACACATGCACACATATACCCACACCGCACGCGCGCACACACATTATAGGACACACATTGGCTCACAAACACGCACAAAAACCCATAACACACCCACATACACACGTATACAATCACACACACAAATGCCAACAGACACACACAGAAATACGCACACATGCACATAAACAAACACACACAAACGCGCACACACACAAACAGACACACAAACACAAAAACTCACCCACGCAAGCACATACGTACGCAAACACAACCATAGAATTACTCACAAGCATCTACAAACACACACTAACAAACACACACACAAAAGCACACACCATCCCCCCAAAATGTAAACACACACACATATAAAAACATACAAACGCACACAGAAACACACATAAATACACACAGACGCACACTTAAAAACTCACAAAACACACACAGCACAAACTGACATACGAACAAACGCACACAAATATACACACACAAACTCACAAACACAACGAAACACACAAACATAGAAAAACGCTCCCAAACTCTCTCAGACGTAAGCACACACAAAGGCAAACACACAAGCGCAAAAGCACGCACACATATTCACACAAGCAGATACGTACAAACATAAATAAAATCACACACAAACACACACATATAAATACACACACATGCAAACAAATACATGACCCACAGATAAATACACACACAAAGACATACACACATGCACACAGGCAAGGGAGGAAGCGAGATGAAGGGACCGTGGGATGGGACTGCAGAATGCGGGGGCAGAGAGGCTGAAAGCCCGGTCACCGATGGGAGGGCGGGAGATAATGGATAGCCGTAAAGTTGAGGACGAGCACCCTGAATTCGATCGTCTAGGGGATGGGGAGCCAGTGGAGTCGGACGAAGTTGGCAGTGATGGGGTCGGGAGAGCGTGGGAGTGATGGGGTCGAGTGAGGGTTGGAGTGATGGGGTCGGGCGAGGGTGGGAGTGATGGGGTCGGGCGAACACGGGAGTGATGGGGTCGGGCGAGGTTGGGAGCGGTGGTGTCGGGCGAGGAGGGTGTGATGGGATCGGTCGAGGGTGGGAGTGATTGGGTCGGGCGAGGGTGGGAGTGATGAGGTCGGGCGAGGGTGGGAGTGGTAGGGGTCGGGAGAGGGTGGGTGTGATGGGATCGGTCGAGGGTGGAAGTGATGGGGTCGGGCGAGGGTTGGAGTGATGGGGTCGGGCGAGGGTGGGAGTGATGTGGTCGGGCGAGGGTGGGAGTGATGTGGTCGGGCGAGGGTGGGAATGATGAGTTCAGGCGAGGGTGGCAGTTATGGGGTCGGCCGAGGGTGGGAGTGAAGGTATCGGGCGAGGGTGGGAGTGATGCGGTTGGGCGAGGGTCTGAGTAATATGGAAGGGCGAGGGTGGGAGTGATGGGTTCGTGCGAGGGTGGGAGTGGTGGTGTCGGGCAAGGGTGGGAGAGATGGGGTCGAGCGAGGGTGGGAGTGATGTGGTCGGGGATCCTGGTGTGTGAGAGGACACGGCTGCAGAGTTTTCGATTATCTGTAGCTTGTGAAGGAAAGAGTTGGGAACACACACATAAACACACACACACAGTCGCACACACTCACAGGAACATACAACACACAGAACAACAACAGCAACAACAAAAACAAGATTACATTTGTATAGCGCCTTTCACGTCGGGAGGACGTCCCACGTCGCTGACGCGCGCGCGCAGACACACAGAAACACTCAGAAACACAAACAAACACAAGACACACATGTACACAAGCATGCACACAAACCAACAGACGCACATAAATACACACACAGAAACACACACATAAAAAACCGCACAGAAACACACACAACCCACCGCCCCACGCAGACACAAACAGTCGCAGACAGAAATACATCGAGACACACACAGATACACTCAAAAAGACAAGAACAAACAAATTCACAAACACGAAGCAAACACACACAAACACAGATTAAAACACAAATAAACAAACACGAACAAATGCAAACATACAAACACATACACAAAAACAGATGGACAGACATACTCAGACGCACGCACACATACACACCGACACGTAAGCAGACACACACAAGACACCCGCAGACACATAGACAAACACATGCACTGACACACAACCGCAAACACATATATACATACATACATAACAACATTGTTTCCATAGATTTATGTTAAATTGTGGTTTAAGAATATAGCATAGAAGTGCAAAGGCTGTAAAGCTCAGTAGCTGTAAAGTGCAACCCAAAACAATGGGAAGATAAGGTCAGGACGTACAAGGACACAGAAAGTCCGTTCAGACTTACACACTGGACTAAGGGGCTGATCAGGAGACAATAAAATGTGGTTAAAGGGAGAATCGAAATATCTTATGGATATAACCATATAAGGAGTTGTTTTTCTTAAAAAAAGACAGCTTTGTCTGGAGTTATTAAGTTGTCTTTAAACAAAGGTGTGTTAGATATCTCTCGGGAACGGTAGCGGAGCAGTGCGAGACACGACCAGTGCTGTGACAGGAATCCGCTCGGTACCGTTTTGTATTATTTTATTGTTTCATTTATTTGTGTATTTCCTGCTGCTTTGACCTGAATAAAGTGAATAAACTCAACCAATTGGTAAACTGGAATCGCATCATTCTAAAGTTGTTGGGAGATAGTTGCAAATGTTTATAACAACAGACAGGAGCACACAGAGACATATTAACACATGTTGAGATTTTGATGTAAACGATGGCTTGTGGTCTCACACTGTCACACCGATTCCTGTCACAATATTCCGCTTCACTGATCAGACAGTCACAATAAACTCATTGAGATATTGGAGTCATTCAGACTCTGGAGACACACTGTGTTACTTACCACAGTCTCTGTATTTTACACTCCGGGTTCCTCAGAGCCTCACACAGTCGCTTCACTCCACAATCTCCCAGTTTATTATCACTCAGGTTCAGCTCCGTCAGTGAGTGGTTTGTGCTGAGAGCGGAGGTCAGTTCCTCGGTGCAATCCGCTGTCAGTCTGTTCCTGTGCAGCCTGGAGATCAGAGACACAGAAACATAACAGCGATCAGAGTAAACACCGTGTGTAAAACCCACTGTAACTCAGTTTATTTGATGCCGGACAGGTTGGAGTGCGACACACACACACACAAATTCACATATCAGCACACACACATACACACACGCACAGAAATCACATGCACACACACAGACACACTGGTACACACGCAAACATAGACACGAACACACACAGACACAGATACACACTTACTCCCACACACACATTCACACACACAAAAATAAACACATGATCCACAGACAAATACACACACACAGTAACACACACAAACACAGACAGATGCGCTCACACAGAGACACACACACAAACAAACGTATACATAAAAACAAACTGACAAACACTCACACACGTACACACAAACACGAAGACAAACAATCACAACATACAAACACACATAAAAACAAATAAATACACCCAGACACACAAAATCACGTACAAACATACACACATAAATACACATACACAAATACACAAACAAACAGACACACAAATATACACACAGTCAAACAAAGAAAGCCACAAACACGCACAAACACTCACAAACTCGTGCACACAAAATCGCACACACGCAAACACACAAACGCGCAAACACAGACACTCACAAACACAGACAGCGCAAACACTCACACAAGCACACATACAAAGATAAACTAAATCACACACAAACAGACATATGATCCACAAACAAATACATACACAGCCATACACAAACACACACAGACACACTGAAACACAAACACACACATAAATACACACACACACACACATGACCCACAGGCAAATACACACACATGGACACACACACGGGCAAGCACGCTCACGCAAACGCAGGCGTGCAAAATCTGATACAAGCACACACACGTATATACACATACACACACATACAAAAACACATGAGCCATAGACAAATGCACACACACAGAGACACAAACACACACATACACACACACAGATACACATAGACACAGAAACGCACACGCAGAAATACACATACAAGCGCATGCACACAAACAAACACACAAATACACACACAAACGTACATGCACCGACACGCATACACACACGCACCCACAAATGCACTCCCAAAAACGCGCACACAAACCAACCCACGCAAAAACATACCCACACAAACACACACACAAACACACACAAACAATTACAGAACACACATACAGAAAAAAGCACACAAACACACACATAAACACACACACATATACAAAATTGGATAAACAAACACACTAATACACATTCAGAAACATACAAACAAACACGCGCAAAAAGAAGCTCACAAACATGCACAGTCAAATACAACAAACATAACCACACACATACAAAAATATGCACCACATGTAGAAACATACATAAAGACACACACTCAAAAACACCACGGAAACACAAAATCAAATACAAACATACATCCGCATAAATACACATGCGCAGATACACACAAACAGTCACACAACATACGCAAATATACACACACACAAACACACACATACACCCATACACAAACACACAAAAACACTCATAAAACATTCACAAATTCTCACACACCAAATCACACAAACGCAAACACACACACACAAAAACACAGAAGCAAGCATATGCACCAACATAAAGAAAATCATACAAAAACACACACATAAATACACATACACACACAAACAAGCACACAAACGTACCCACAAATACACACACAGAAACACCCACAATCACACACACAAACACACTCACACGAACATACCCATGAAAAGGCAGCCACGCAAACTAACCCCAAAATACACACGCACATAAATACACATACAAACATGCACACCCACAAACAAACATACACACCTACAGCCACACATACAATCTTATACACATACACAAACACAAACACGAGACAACAAAATTAAATTAATAAAGCGACTTTCATGCCGGGAGGACGTCCCAAATCGAAGAAAAGTCAGGTATCAGGGTCCGAGCATGGGGAAGAGGTGGGGGAAGGGTGGAGTAGTGGTGAGTGGTGGGGGAGAGATTGGTAGAGGTGAGGGGTGGGGGAGGGATGGGGTAGTGGTGAGAGAAGGCAGAGAGCTGGGAGGGAGACCGAAGGACGGTCGAAGGGCTTGAGACCGGCCTTGGAGGAGGCAAGGGAGGAAGCGAGGCGAAGGAACCGTGTGATGGAGTTGCAGAGTGTGGGGGCAGAGAGGCTGAAAGCCCGGACACCGATGGGAGGGCGGGTGGGGCGGGAGTCATGGAGCAGCCCGGAGCGCGCTGGACGGAAGGAGTGGGCAGGTTGGTAGGATTCAGCAGGTCAATGAGGGGAGGAGAGTTTGAGGCCATGGATGGCCTTCAAGGTGAGGACGAGGATCTTGAACTCGATTCTCTGGGGGATGTGGAGCCAGTAGAGTCGTGCGAGGGTGGAAGAGTTGGGGTCGGGCGAGGGTGGGAGTGATGGGGTGGGCGAGGGTTGATGTGATCGGGAGAGGGTGGGAGTGATGGGGTCGGGCGAGGGTGGGAGTGATGGAGTCGGGCGAGGGTGAGAGTGATGGGGTGGGCAAGGGTGGGAGTGATGGGGTGAGAGTGATTGGGTGGGCGAGAGTGGGAGTAATGGGGTCGGGCGAGTGTGGCAATGGTGGGCTTTGGCGAGGTTGGGAATGGTGGGGTCGGTTGAGGTTGCGAGTGATGGGGTCGGGCTAGGGTGGGGGTGATGGGGTCGGGCGAGGTTGGGAGTGATGACGTTGGGGGAGGGAGTGATGGGGTCGGGCGAGGGTGCGAGTGATAGGGTCGGGTGAGGGTGGGAGTGATGCGGTCGGTTGGGGGTAGGAGTGATGAGCTTGGGGGAGGGAGGGAGTGATGGGGTCGGGTGAGGGTGGGAGTGATGGGGTCGGGCGAGGGTGGGCGTGATAGGGTCGGGCGACGGTGGGAGTGATGGGGTCGGGTGATGGTGGTAGTGATGGGGTCGGGGAGCCTGGTGTGTCAGAGGACACGAGCTGCAGTTTTGGATGATCTGCAGCTGTGAAGCGAAGAGTTCGGAATACACACTCAAACACACACACAATCGCATGCACTCACAAGAACATACACACACACAACAACATTACATTTGTATATCGCCCTTCACGTCGGGAGGATGTTCCAAGGTGCTGACACACACAAACACAAAAACACACACACACAAAGAAACACAAACACAGACACACACACACAGAAATACATAGACAGACACAGACACACTCAAAAACACACAAACACACACAAGACAGAAACAAACACAAACACACTGACACAGAAATAAACACAAACACACACTGACAAGAACACACACAAAAACCGATGGACACACACAGACAGACACACGCACACATACACACAGACACGCAAACAGAAACTCACACACTCGGACACATAAACACATGCACTGAAACACACACAGACACAAACAGTGGTGTCGTGGGTTAATATTAAACTGTGTTTTAAGTGTCAATAATATTTGTTGTCATGGATTAATGTTAAAGTGTGGTTTAAGAATATAACATAGAAGTGCAAAGGCGGCAAAGCTCAGTAACTGAAGACAGAACCCATAACAATGGCAATATAAGGTCAGGACCTACAAGGACACAGGAAGTCTGTTCAAACTTACAAACTGGAAGAAGGGACTGATCGGGAGAGAATAAAATGTGGTTAAAGGGCGAATTGAAAGATATTGTGGATATAACCATTTAAGGAGTTGTTTTTCTTAAAAAAGACAGCTTTGGGTGGAGTTATTATGTTGTCTTGAAACAAAGCTGTGTTGCATATCTCTCGGGAACGGTAGAGGAGCAGTGCGAGACACGACCAGGGATGTGACAAAAATCCGGTCGGTACCGCTTTGTGTCTTGTGTATTATTTTATTGTTTCATTTATTTGTGTATTTCCTGCTGTTTTGAACTTAATAAAGTGACAGAACTCAACCAATTGATCAATTCGAATCGGATCAATCTAAAGTTGTTGGAGTAAATTGCAAATGTTTCTAACAACAGACGCACACCAACACACACAGACACACAGTCAGACACACAGACCAGACAGACACACACACACACACACACACACACACACATACAGACACCCACACAGACACACTCACAGACACGGCCACACACACACATTAATACATGTTGAGAGTTTGATATAAAAGATGGCTTGTGGCCTCACACTGTTACACGGATTCCTGTCACAATATTCAGCCGCACTGATCAGACAGTCACAATAAACACATTGAGATATTGGAGATATTCAGACTCTGGAGACACAGTGCGTTACTTACCACAGTCTCTGTATTTTACACTCCGGGTTCCTGAGAGCCTCACACAGTCGCATCACTCCACAATCTCCAAGTTTATTGCTCTCCAGCCTGGACACAGGGACACAAACACAGGGAATATAGTGTAACAACACAAAACACATTGACATGTATATACAGGAGCCCTTCACGTGGGGAGCAAGTCCCAAGGCGCTGAGACCAGGGTCAGACACCCCCACACATATCACAGTCTCCCTCTCTCTCTCTCTCTCTCTCTCTATCTCTGATTCTGTCTTTGTCTCTCCCACAAAACAGTCACTACCTTTTATAAAATATATTCTCTTTCGCCATCTCTCTCTCCGTGTCTCCTTCTCTGTCTTTCACTTTGTGTCGCAGTCTCTCTCTCTCTCTCTCAGTTTATTTCACTGCCTCTTCCACAAAACACAGTTGTTGCACTTTGTAACATATTCTCTTTCACAATCTCTCTTTCTTTCAGTCTCTCTCTCTTTCACTGTCTCACAATCATTCCCTGTCTCGCTCAGTCTCTCTCTCTCAGGCTCTTTGAGGCTATCCTTCAGTCTCTCTCTGACTCTGTATCTCTGAGTCTATTTCTCTCTCAGTCGCTTTCTCTATCTCTCCCTCAATTTCTCCTAATCTCACTCTCTCTGTCAGTCAATCTTTATCTGTTTCCCCCCAAAAACACACACTCGCTACACTTTGAAATATATTTTCTCTCAGTCTCTGTCTGTCTCTCCAACCTACTATCCCCCTACCTACCTGCCCGTACCCTCCGTTCCTCTGGCTCCGGTCTGCTCCACGTCCCCCGCCCCAACCGCCCTACTATCGGTGGTCGGGCCTTCAGCCTCTCAGCCCCGAGGCTCTGGAACTCCATCCCCCAGTGCCTTCGCCTTGCTTCCTCCCTTTCCTCCTTCAAGGCCGGTCTCAAAACCTTTCTCTTTGACCGAGCCTTCAGCTCCCCTCTCGACTCTCTTCCTCCTCCTCGCTCCCTCCCTTCCCTCCCCTCACCCTGACCATTTCCCCCCTCCTCTCTCCCTCCTTCCCTCCCCTCACCCTGACCATTTCCCCCCTGCTCGGGTCATGACCCAACTGTGCAGCGCCTTGGGACGTCCTCCTGACGTGAAAGGCGCTCTATAAATGGAATCTTGTTGTTGTTGTTGTTGTTGTCTCTCTCTCTCTCAATCTCTTCCTCAGTCTCTCTCTCTCTCCCTCTCTCTCTCTATCTGTCCATGTCTGTCAGTGTCTCCTTGTGTCTCTCTCTCAATCTCTCTGTCAGTCAATCTCATTCATTCACTATCGTTCTCTGTCTGTCTAACCGACAAACATACACTCACTACACATTGTAGTATAATCTCTCCCCATTTCTGTCTCACTCAGTCTTTCAGTCTCTCTCTGTCTCTCTCTGTCTCAGTATCTCTCTCAGTCGCTCACTAAGACTATGTCTCTCCCTCCCTCCCTCCCTGCCTCCCTCACTCTCACTCTCTCTCTCGGTCTCTCTTTCACTGTCTCTCCCTCTGCCTCTCTCTAAGTTTCTCTCTCTCTTTCTTACATTCTCGCCCTCAAGTCTCTCTCTCTCTCTCTCTCTCTCTCTCTCTCTGGGTCTCTCTCTTTCACAGTCTCTCCCTCTGCCTCTCCCTTTCTTTCTCTCTCTCTCAATATCGCTCTCTCACTCTCTCACCCCCTCTCTCTCAGTCTCTTAGCCTCTGTCTTTCAGTCTTTCTCGCTTAGTCTCTCTAACTTTCTCCCCCTCAGCCTCTCTCTTTCTCGGTCTCTCTCTCTCTCTGTGTCTCTCGGACTCTCTTTCTCTATCTCTGTCTCTCAGTCTCTCTTCCTCTCAGTCTCTCAGACTATCTTTCTGTATCGGTGTCTCTCAGTATCTCTTTCTGTCTCACTCTCACAGTCTCTCTCACTCTGGGTCTCTGAGTCACTTTCTCTCTCAGAGTCTCTCTCTGTTTGTTTCTCTCCCTCTGTCGCAGTCATTCTCTTTCTCTCATTTTCTCACTCAGTTTGTCTCTCTCAGTCTCCCTTTCCCAGGCGCTCACTCTCCTAGTTTCTTAATCTGCTTCAGTCTCTCTCTCAGCCATTGGCTCTCTCAGCCTCTTTCTCTCTGTCTTTCAAAGTCTCTCTCTCTCTCTCTCTCTCTCTCTCTCTCTCAGTATCTCAGTCTTTCTCAGTGCCTCTCTGATTCGCTCTCATCCTTCTTTCTGCTATTTCTCTCTCTCGCTCTCTCTTTCTCTCTCTTTTTTTCAGTCTTTCTCACTGACTCTCAGTTTGTCTCTCTCTCGGTCTCTTTTTCGCTCTCGCAATAACTCTCTGTCACACACAAAACACAGTTTCACTATACTCTATAATATTTTTCTCACAGTCTCCCTCTTTCTACGTTTTTCTCTCTCTCTCTCATTCTCTTTCTGGGTCTCTCGCTCTGTTTTTCTCTCATTCAGTCTCCCACTCTGTCTGTCTTTCTCTCAGTAGTTCTATCTCAGTCTCCATCTTGGGTTCTTTATCTCAGTCTCTATCGGATTCTTTTTCTCTCCCTCTCTCAGTCTCTATCTCTCAATCTCGCTCTCTAAGTTTCACTCTCTACCTGTCTCTGTCTTCATCTCTTGCTCGATTTTTCTCTACTCAGTCTCTCTTCACTATCTGTCTCTCCCATTTTCTCTTTCTGTCTGTCTCTTAGTCCCTCTCATAAAAAAGTCAATACACGTTATATTTCTTCTCCCCTAGTCTCTCTCTTTCTCAGTCTGTCTGTCTGTCTCTCTCTCTCTCTCTCTCGCTCTCTCTCTCAATCTTTCTCTCAGGCTCTGTGTCTCTATGCCCCTCTATCTCTGAGTCTCTCTCACAGTCTCTCGCGAAATATTTTTTTCAAGCGATTATTAACCCTGGAAACGTGATCTGCAAATCGTCTAACAAGCGGATTGTGACTGACTGCGAGCCAAACAGACACGAGTCTTTGTCTCTGAATCTCAGTCTCTCTCTTTCTTTCAATCTCTCAAGTGCTCGCTCTCTCTCTTTCTGTCTCGCTCTCAATTACTCATTCAATCCGCAGTTGCATACTTTGTAATATATTCTACCCCACTCTCTCTCTAACAGAGTCTCCCTCTCTGTCTCTCTCTCAGTCACTCTCTCTGTCTTTCAAGCGCGCTCTCTCTCAAACTCGTTCTCTCGTTCTCTCTCTCTCTCTCTCTCTCTCTCAGTATCTCTCTTTTCTCTCTCTGTCGCTCCCACAAATCACAAAGTGAGTTTACTTTAAAACATAGTTTCACTCCCAGTCTCTCTTCCTCCCTTTCTATCAGTATATCTCGCTGGCTCTCTCTCAGTCTCTCTTCTTACTATCTGTCTGTCTCTCTCGCAGTCAGTCACTGTCTCTCCTAGTCCATCTCTCTCTCACCCTCTCTCTATCTGTCACAGTCTTTCTCTCTGTGTGTCTCCCCAAAGCATAGTCACCACACATTATCATTTATTTTCGCTGAAATTCTCTCTCAGTCTTTCTTTCTGTTTCTGATTCTCCTTCTCTCTATGTCTCCCTCTCTGTCAGTTTCTCTCTCGTTCTCTCTGTCTCTATGAGAAACACAGTCACTGCACTATATGGTATATTTATTATATATATTATATATATTATATAACCCTACCTCAGTCTCTCTCTCTCACACACACACACACACACAGTCTCTCTCTGTCTCTCCCACATAATTCAAAGTCACAACACTTAGGGTTAGATAGTTATTAGTAACAATATATTCTCTCACACAGTCTCTTTCTCCCCCACTATCTCAGTCTCTCTTTCTCTCAGTCTCTCTCTCTTTCTCTCTCTCTCTCACACACACACAGGAAGACTCTGGCTCGCTATCTCTTTCTCTCGGGCTCTCTGAGGCTCTCGCTCAATCTCTCTCTCTCTCTCTTTCTCCCTCTCTCTCTCTGTGTCTATCACTTTCTCTCTCAGTCTCTCTCAGAATCTCTTTCTCCGCCTCTCCTGCAGTTTCTCCGTTTTCTCTCTCTCTCTCTCGCTCTCAGTCTTTCTCCGTTTCTCCAACCAAACTCATAGTCCATACTTTTTAAATTATTTTCTCTCTCTCTCTCTCTCTCTCTCTGTTTTTCTCTCTTTCCCTCTCTCAGTCTTACTTTCTGTTGCTGTCTCTCTTTCTCTCGTAGTCAATCTCTCTTTCATAGTCTCTTCCATTCTCTCAGTCGCTCTCTCTCTCTTTCTCTTTGTATCTCTCGCTGTCTCTCTCTGTATCTCACCCTCCACAAAACACAGACACTACACTTTATAATATATGTTCTCTTATAATCTCTCTAAATCTCTCTCTCTCAGTTTCTCGATCTTTCTCTGTAGGTCAGTCACTCTATCTCTCCCATGAAACACAGGCACTACACTTCATATATAGTGGAGTCCTGCAGCTCAGTGGTTAGTGCACACGCTTTTCAAGTGAGAGGCCTGAGTTCAATTCCAGGTCAGGGCGAAACCTTGGGCAAGTTTCCTTACTCCACACAGAGACTAATAATAATCCCTCCAAAAACCAAAACAATAATAAATTGGTCATTTTCAATCTACGACTGTTTGTGGGACATTGATGTGTGCAATTGGCTGCCGCGTTCGCCCCCAAATATACAGTAATTCACTTTACAGTGTGTTCTGTGAAGCGCTTTGGGACATCCTCCCGGACGTGAAAAGCGCTATATCAAATGCAAGGATTATTGTTATTATTGTTATATTTTCAATCTTTCTCAGTCTCTCTTCCTCTCAGTCTCTCTCTGTCTCTCTTTATCTCGAACTCAGTCTCTCTCTATCTAACTCAGAGCCTCTCTCTCTGCCTCTCAGTCTCTCTCTCTCAGTTTCTGTCTCTCTAACTCAGTCTCCCTCTCAGATTCTTTCTCTCTGTCTCTCCCACAAAGCGCAGCAACTGCACTTAATAATATATTTTCTTTCACATTCGTACTACCTCACTCTCCATCTGAGTCTCTCTCTCTCTGTCTCTCTCTAACTCATTCCCTCTATCTGCCTCTCTTTTTCTTTCAGTCTCTCTCTCATTTTCTCACAAAAAAACGTCACTACACTTTATAATATATTCACACGCACCATCTCTCCCAGTTTCTCTCTCCGTTTCTCTCTCAGTCTCTCTCTCCATTTCTCCGTCAGCCTCTCTCGCTATCTCTCACTCTGTCTTTCTCTCACTTAATCTCTCTCTATCTCTCATTCTATCTCTCTCATTCTCTTTCTGTCTCTGTCTCTCTCTTTGTCAGCCTCTTATACTCTCAGTCCCCGTCTATCTCACAGTCACTCTCAGATTTTTCCGTTCTGTCTCTCCCACAAAACAGTCACTGCACCTTGTAATATATTTTCTGTCTCAGTCTCTCTCACTGTTTCTCTCTTGGTGTCTCTCACAGAACACACACAATACATGATATTTTCTCTCACATTCTGTCTCTCTCTTTCTCTCAGCTTGTCCATAACTCTCAGTCTCTCTCATTCTATTTGTCTCAGTCTCTCTCTATCTCTGTCTGTCTCAGGCTCTCCCTCAGTCTTCCCCACAAAATAAACAGACCCTACAGTTTATAATATATTTCCTCCCTCAGTCTCTCTCTCACATTCATTCACTCTATGTTAATCTAATCCTCTCTTTCTCTTTGGCTTTCACTTTCTCTCCTTCTCTCACAGTCTCTCTGTCTCTCGCTCTCTCTTTCTCTCACGCAGACGCTCTCTCAGTGCCTCTTTCTGACTCTCTCCATCTCGTTCTCTCTCTCTCTCTCTCTCTCTCTATGTATCTGTCATTCTCTCTCTCTCTCTCAGTCACTGTCTCTCATTCTCACTCTCTCAGTCACTGTCTCACCCCCAAAACATACTGTCACTACACTGCACATTATATTGTCTGTCACAGTGTATTTCCCTCTCTCCCACTCAATCTCGCTCTGCCTCTCGCTGTATCTTTCTCTCATTCAATCTCTAGCTAAGTCACTTCCAGGCTCACTCTGAATCTCTTACTCTTCCTGTTTGTCTGTCTGTATGTCAATTTGATACTCTGACTGTCTATCTCTTCCTCTGTCTCAATATGTCTCTCTCTCTCTCTATGACTATGTCTGTCTATCTCACTCTCTGTTTGTCTGTGTCTGTGTGTCTGTCTGTCTGTCTGTCTGTCTGACTGTCTATATCTCTCACTCTTTTTCTCTGTCTTTCTGTATGTCTGTCTCTCTGTCTGTCTCTCTGTCTGTGTCTCTGTCTGTTTCTCTGTGTCAATGCTTCTCTGCCTTCCCCTCTCTCTCTCTCTGGGTATCTCTTGCTGCCCACCTCCCTCTCTCTGTCAGTTTATTTCTCTCAATCTCTATCTCACGCTCTCAGTCTCTGTCTCTGTCGCAGCTACTCTGTCTCTCAGTCTCTCGTGCTTTCAGAGACTGAGAGAGAGGGAGAAACAAATGTGTAGTGACGGTGTGTTTTTATGTGAGAAACAGAGAGAGAGGGGAAGGATACTGAGAGAGAGAGAGTGACTCAGTGACAAAGAGAGAGAATAGGAGAGAGAGAATAGCTGCAAAATTAAATAGAAAATGAGACAGAGTTAGTGAAGAGAGAGAGACTGAGAGGGAGAATAGATCATTAAGTGTTATACCTGTTTCTTGTGGAGGAGACATAGAGACTGACAGAAAGAGAGAGAGAGAGAAACAGAGAGACTGTGTGCGTAAGAGAGGGAGAGGGAGACACACACACACAGAGCGCGAATTTATTGAAAAGTGTAGTGACTGTATTTTGTGGGAAAGATAGAGAGGGAGACCAACGGAAGAGGCAGTGAGAGACTGAGATTGAGAGACAGACTGAGAGTGAAAAAAGAGACAGAAAGTGAGAATGAGAGAGAGGCGAGGAGAAAGACTGACAGCGAAAGAGAGAAAAAGGCCGTGAGCGATAGATATCCAGTGTGGTTTGTGGGAGAGACAGAGAGAGAGAGAGACTGAGGGAGAAAGAAAGAGGGGGAGAGACTGAGCAAAAATATATCAGTGTGTGTAGCGAATGCGTGTTTTGTGGGAGTGACAGAGAGACTGAAACTGAGAGGGAGAGCGACCGAGAGAGAGACTGAAAGAGAGAGTGAGAGAGACAGAGAAAGACTGAGAGAGATAGGGATAGAGAGAGATTTAGAGAAACGGACAGACACAGACGGACTTAGAGAGAGAGAGAGAGAGAAAGAGAGACTGACAGTAAAAGAGACTGAGAAGGAATATGTTATAAAGTGTAGTGACTGTATGTTTTGTGGGAGAGACAGAAAAACACAACCGTTTGTGAAGACAAAGTGTAGCTGGTGTAAGAGACAGCATCAGATAACAATAATAAAAATAATAATAAGCCTTGCATTGGTTACAGCACTTTATCTCGACAAGACGCCTTAATATTCTGGGCTACTGGGGCTACATGCAGTGGGATCTCCCCAGTGCCTGGTCCTGGCAGCAGCACAGTTTACGCTGCGTCTACTCCAACAGCACTGTAACCCTCAGTCAGTGTGTGAGTGAGGCTAATGTCTCGGCTTCTGCCAGCTCGGCGTGTAATCTCCAGTATCAGGGAAATGGTTACATCTCTATTCTCTCGTTATCCAAACACTGTGAGCTCCAGATCCGGGAAAGAGAATCTCTGTGGCCGTGAGATTTCAGGAGCTGGAAATGGAGACGCTTCCCGAGGGCCAGGGGAACCCACGCCTGTCAGACTGGTGTCAGGCTGAGGGAGATGTGTTTGTTGTGAAACATATTGTATCTGTGTTATAACATTGTACTGGAGACAGTGTGTGGCTGCCCCTGGATAAATGGGATGGCGAAGCCCCCGGGAGGTCCCATCGCCCTGGAATGCAGCACTGGGGGAGTTGCTGCCGCCGGGAAGAGAGGACAATTGATGCCTGCGGGCTAACCACATAGTTCATGGGAGTGAGTTGTGGGGGCCTGAGCTGGTGGGAAATTCAGATGGCTAGAGGTTAGAAGTGTTTCCGTGTGTCAGAGACTCGTGCTCAGGGGAACCATCTCCTGCTTGAATAAACAGGAACCACTAAATGGCGCCTTGCAGCGCAAGCTCTGGTCTGTCTGACCTGGGATCAAGTTACAATGTAGTCAGTAAAGTGAGAATTCAAGTCGGGAGTCAGGAATCAATCCCAATAACATCAGCAATCAGGGAATGCCACCGAAGGGTGTTGAGCAGTCAGGTGTGCAGTGGAATGTCAGCCATTCAACTACCAATCCCCCCGGACAGGACTGTGGTGTGTGACAGCCATCACAGTGTCACCCACTGTTCCCTCCAGCTGTGTGATACCATTCTCCCATTGATCAGCTAGTGTTAATGTCACTAACATCCTGGAGAATGGCTTTCAAACAAAAATAATAGGAATAAGATTTACAAAAAAGAGCAAACTTACTGCAACTCCTGACACTTGTGCAGAACAGGAACCAGACGCTGGAGACCCTCATCCTGAATGTAACAGCTACTCAGATCCATTAGTGTTATTGTATCACACAGTGCAATGGCCTGAGACACCACAACACAATCTATCGGTGTCAGCCTCAATGCTTTCTCTGAAGAGCAGTCACCAAATGTCAGTGTGTGTACAGGGCCCAGTGTGAGCTGTGCCAGGGCTTGATTCTGAGACTCAAACAGGTAGTGGAGTGTGTTCAGCAGTTTCCTTTTCCCAGTGACGGTGTCTGTGTCACTGATCTGAGCTTTAAATTTCTCCTTCAGCCAATCGATAACCGCACAGGTTGTCTGATGGACAAATGGACCCAGAAACTCCTCCAGTGGCTGAGCTGCCCGCGGGGAGGAGAGACCAGCAACAAAGCGGAGAAATATCTCAAACCGGCCGTCTTTCTCCTTGTCACTGCGGATCAAACGCCACATGGTGTTTTTGGAATGAGGAGACAGGAACTGAGCGAGTGCGGCTACAAACTCCTGGATGGTGAGGTGCGTGAATGTGTAGACCACACTGTGCTCTGAAGACTCTCTCTCCACAAGTTCAACGAGAAAGCCAGAGAGGAACTGGGAGGATTGGCGGTTATATTTGAACAGATCTTCATTATTAAAGACAATGTTTCTCTGGGAGACTCCATTGAAGGCCATCTCACCAATCTTCAGCATCACATCACGGGGGCTCTCCATCTTGACACTGTGATGTGATAGTATGTTATAAATATAATAGGAGAAGAGTTGTGTGATTGTCTTGGGAACTCGCTGTTTGTTGCTGTGTTTCCGTGTAAAGAAGGGACCCAGAGACAGAGCGAGGATCCAGCAGTAGGACGGGTTGTAGCACATGGTGAACAGGAGCTCGTTCTCCTCCACGTGGCTGTAAACAGCAGCCGCCACCTCCTGATCTTCAAAAACTTGTGAAAATATTCCCTTCTCTCTTCACCCACAAATCCCAGGATTTCAGCCCAGACACTGACCTGAGCCTTTGCCAGTAAATGTAATGCAGTGGGGCGGCTGGTCACCAGCACTGAGCAGCCTGGCAGCAGCTTTTTCTGTATTAAACTGTACACAATGTCAGAAAGTTTACAGCAGAATTCAGGGTGTGTGCACCTGCGCTGAGGCTCTGTGTCTCTCCGACTGTCAGCGAAATCAATCTTTGCCCTTAGTTCATCCAAACCATCAAATATAAAGAGCAATGTCTCTGGGTGTTTCCAAAGCTCACCCAGAACATCCCTGAGGTAAGGATACTGCTCCACGATCAGGCGGCTCAGTGTTGCTCTGTCGTGAAATCTGTTTAGGTCTCGGAATTTAAAAACGAATACAAAGTGGAAGTGAGGATAGATTTTGCCTGTGGCCCAGTCATGGACAATCTTTTGCACCATGGTTGTTTTTCCAATCCCCGCCACTCCACTCACAACTGCGGAAATCCCTGTACGAGAGTCATATCCACTTCCCTGAGAAGAAGGTAAATGACTTCCTTTTGAGAAGCTGCTGTGGAACAGTTTATCAGTTCGCACTGTTTCCAACTCTCCCCGGAGTTGCTTCTGTCTCCACTCCTCGTGGTCTCTGCCTCTCGCCAGCAGCTCATGTCCTTCAAGTTTCCGGTGACGGAGATCAGAAATGATAGTTAACTCCGTGTAGTGATCAACCAACTGAAACGTTCTCACCTTCTCCTTCATCAGGATGGTCTTCACTTCCAGTTTCTCACATTGTTTCTGTAACGTCTCCTTGTGCAGTCGCTGAATGGCTTCATTTCGAATATTAAATAATCATAAAGTTAATGGAAGGATTATTGAGCATTGTTAAACAATAATACTTAGATTCAGAGTAGGGCCTCTCAGAGTAGGACTGCTGCCCAAAGCTCTGCACTCGAATTACCAAGTAGTTTAATGACTTTGTTGGCAAATGCAGTAGCTTATTTTTGCACAGCGATGTCCCGCAAGCAGTCGTCAAGTGACTGACCGCATAGATTTGAGGAATTTTTGTCCACGAAACCGGGAGAGAGAAACTCACTTCTCTTTTCAGATGGTATCATGGGGTTTTTAATGTCCACCTGGAACGGGACACAAGGCCTTGTTTTGATATCCCAGTGGTGGCATCTCCGACAACTCAGCACATCTCAGAACTGCCACTGGTGTGTCACCCAGTTCTGTTGATGTGAACTTGAACCCACAACCTCTGATTCCAAGACAAGAGGAATACCAACTGAGCCAGGTAAAAAAGGGTTAAGCAATCTGAATTACACTCACACCACGGTAGATTTTCAGGCCATTATATGACGACTTGTGAGATGTCATCTCTGAGTATTGTGAGAATGATCATTTTCAATATTTGCTGAAATATTGTAAAAATCCAATAAGGTCACCCCTCCCTCATTATTTATCTCCTCCCCCCATCTCCCTCCTTATCTCCCTCCTCCGCTCTTCACTCCACTCCCTCATTATCTGCCTCCTTCCCTCTCTCCTCCTCATCTGAATTTTCTGGAAATCAACAAGTAAATGGAAAAGTGTCAAACTGTTTATTTCAGAAGTGTTTGGCCAACTTGAATCTTGCCCTATCACATACCTATGAGATCACTGAGGACTTCTGGTAGACTTCCACCAATGGTCACTTCATTCACTAGACTGGCACCTGTTTGAAGAGAGTTAATTTATTAGTTTGAATGAACAGTAGAAAGCTTACATCCTGAGTTGGTATCATTCTCGCTCCTGAGACAGAAGATTGTAGGATCAAACTCCACATCAGGGCTTTGATTTCATACACCAGGCTGACAATCCACTGCAGGAATCCCTGCTAGTTACTTTGCCAATTATATTAAATTTGTGTCCCCGGGTTATTTACCCAGAGGAAACAACAGTTTCTCCCACTTTACTTTATGAAAACTACTCTTACTTTTGAACATCTATCTTAAATCTACTATGTTGAACTTATTCATGCCAGAGTCAGAAGTTTTCAGGTTCAAGCCTCACGGCGCCACTTTCACCCATATTCTCTGTATGCAGCAGTGGTGGAGTGGAGATTAAATAAGTGGGAAAGATATGGAGGTGCAGAGAAATGTAGGCATTTGAAAACAAGAGTGAGGATCTTGAAGTCGATCCATTCGAAAATTGGAAAGGACTGGTGTGATTGGGGTCCTGAGCTTTCTGTGGTTTGGTATCCGGATGGCGGAGTAATTGAGTATTGTTTATGGTGTTACTAAGAAAACCAGCAGGGATGGCATTTGAACTATCTAGCCGGGAAGTGACAGAGGCGTGAAAGAGGGTTTTGACTGCTGTGGGTGTGAGATACGGACAGAGGTGGGCAACGTGGCAAGGGGTGGAACAAACCGGTCCTGGTCAGAGATTGGGTACAGTGGAGCAAGGAAAGCTATGGATCGAACTTAATTCCTAGCACGCACACGGGTTTGTTGTGTTTGAGAGAAGCCTGGGGATACAGAGGAGTTCGGACGTACAGCAAAGTAGACGATGGCGGGAGTCAAGGACTATGGCTTTCATCTTCCCGACGCTCAGCTCCAGGAAGTTTGCGCTCATTCAAGCCTTGAAAACCATCAGACAAACTGACAGGGCATTGGTGGCCTGGGAGATGCAATTGGAGAAGATGTAGGAGGCGGAGACGTAGATTTGGGTATCATCCGCATTCATGTGGTCTGTGTCCACTACTCATAAGCGCTTTGGTTTGCAGCGTTAAGAGGAGCTGATTTGGAAACATCCTCTCCCCCAAAATGCCAGGTTGGCTTTTGTGTCACTGTAAAAGCTGGCCCATTTGCCAGCCTGGATGGTCTGTCATCATCACTGATTCAGTTCGTGGACAGTCCAACAAGTCACCGATTTTCCATTTCACAAATTGGGAATTTGCTTAACCCGAATACTCAATGACTGGGATCCCAGTTCCAAAGTGTGTCAGATAAATGTATGAGTTTATGTTTTAAAGGACTTAATAAACCCTTTACCTTTGTTCATTGTCATCTCTTTAAGACTTTCCTCTAAATCAGTTAAAGAGAAGCCATTAAGTGTTTGCGTGTTGCAGAGTGTCTGATCCACACCACGGGTCGTGGCATTGAGCGTTGCACTGGCTCTTGGTTCAGGCTTCGTGGAGGCCATCTCATTCGAATCTCCCAAAGTGGTGGAACTGTGTCACAATGTAGTTCAGGAACACCGTATGTGGTCGCTGTTTCAGTTCCGCCAGATGTGGATGGGTTCAGTAGTAGTAATGTGACCGTTTAATTGAATCATTGGTTTTCTCGTGACTCTGTATTTTAAAGATGTTTCTTTTCCAACAATGTTCCAACAAGACGTTCAATTGCCGTTATGTGCGGCCTAGTTAGCAAGATTTATGACAGGTGCTGAGTCTTCTTTACGTTTCTTGTAGAACAACTGTTACAAGGCTAACAAGGAATCCAGACGTCATCTCTCAGGCAATAGTACTATGTTAGCATTTCAAATGGAATGTCCTTCTTTTGCACATTTGACATCTATCCTGCAATGAAGTAAATTGCAAGACTATCATTATAATAAATTAAGGAAATAAGTATATTCAGATTTCTCACTAAAATGCAGTTAGGCATAAATGTACTAACCGTACATTCATTTGTTTTCTTTCAGGTCAGGAGGATGTCTCAAAACATTTCCCCACTTACTGAGAATTATTGTGAATCAGTATTTTGTACGTGAATGAAGCAGCCACTTTGACAGAATTATGGAGCACAGAAGGAGGCCATTCCTCCGATTTCGTCTGTGCCAGCTCTTTGAAAAGAGCAACCCAAACCAATCCCATTCCCCCGCTCTCTCCCCATCGCCCTGCAAATTTGTTCTCCGCAAATAATTAACTACTTCTCTCTACTTCTCCCTTAGAATCTGCTTCCGACACCATTTCAGCAATCTATTCCAGAACAAAAAAATATCCTCACCTCCCCGCTGCTTCTTTTAACAATTATTTTAAATCGGTATCCTCGGGTTACCGACCCACCCTTAAATACCGACCCATGGGGGACACCAGTGAACACATTTGTCTCAGCTTTCTGTCTCCCAGTCAGTTCTTATCCATGCTATTACTCTGCATTTGATACCGTGTGCTTCCATTTTGCTTACAAGTTTCTTATGTGGCACTTTATCGAATACCTTTTGAGAATCCATATAAACTACTCTGCAATACATACATCAACAATCCTTCATCAAAAGGCTCTATCGGGTTCTTCAGGCACGATTTGTCTTTAATAAACCAATGTTGACTGTCCTTTATTAATCCATACTTTACTAAGTGAAATGTTATATTAACCCTGATTATAATCTCCAGACGTTTCCCTCCCACTGACGTCAGTGTGACTGGCCTTGGTTTAACATTCTTTCCCGGGTTTATCCTGGCATTCACGCTTGCCCAGCCCAGCTCCATGCCACCAATAGTGACAAAAAATACACTTCTCCAGATCAGCCCCATGGTATCCTCACCAAGACTGACGCAAACGCATCCCCAACCCAGCCCCATGCCACCATCACATACTTCCCCTACTGAGCACCACGTCATCAACACTGATACACATCTACAACCCAGCATCTTGCCACCAACACTGACATACACACACTTTACCAGCTCAGCCCTATGCCTCCAACACTGACACACGCAGACTTCTCGAGCTCAGCCCCATGTAACTAAGTCTGACACACCCAATTCCCCAACCCAGCCACATGCCACAGACACTGACACACTCTTCACCAGCAAAGCCCCATAGTATCCTCAACAACACTGACCCACACATACTTTACCAGCTCAGCACCAGGGTGCCCTCACCAACACCGACACATTTCACAAGCTCAGCCCCATGGTGCCCTCACCAACACTGACACACACACACAACCAGCTCAGCTCCATGTTACCAACGCTGATACACACACTTCACCAACTCAGCTCCTTGTTACCAACAATGACACACACAAACTCCATCAGCTCAGCCCCGTGGTCACCTCACCAACACTGACGCACACACTTCACCATCTCAGCTCCATGTTACCCATACTGACACAAATATTTCACTAACTCAGCTGCATGGCACCAACACTGATACACACACTTCACCATCTCAGCTGCACACCACCAACAGTGACAGACATATACTTCCACACCTAACCACCAAGTCACTACACTGACACACACAAACACGTCACCAGCTCAGCCCTATGCCATCAACGGCGACACTCACATACTTCAACTCAGCCCCATGACACCAGCACTGACAAACACACACTGTAAGACATCAAATTCTGATTGATCTCCGTCTATCTTCAGTTGAATGTAGACAAAACGGAGGCTCACCTGTTTGAGTCCTGATAGCATTTACTCACCCTAAGTATTGACGGCATCAATCGGCATCAAAGCTAAATTCACCTTTCTGTGCCAATGAGAAGATCATTGTCTTATTCCACCTGAACTGTCTTTTAATCCATGTAATCTGTCTCTCACTCACTCTTGGCTTTCGCTCACATCTATAATATTGGTTACTTGCAGCTGCATGTCTTACAACCCCTTCCCCTGGGGTATACAAAAACATATATATATATCTTTATTATATTGGGGCCAGACTATACGAATCCCTCACTCAATGGCACTCAAACACGCTCTCTACTCTAACTGCAGACCATACAAAACTGCAGCTTCTTTGCGATCCTACACCAGTCTCCATATCTCTATCATTATGTCCTCCGGTTATGAATGGCGCTATACAAATGAGATGTTGTATTGTATTAACATCATCCTCTCGCTCCACTCGATCCTGCAGTATGTGATTTGGTTGCCGGGTGTCTGGCACATGGGCAAAGCCATCACCGTGATTAGGGATATCCAAATCAGACTGAGAATGCTTCCACCAACCAGCACATCAAACACGCTGTGCTTAGAATGGAACGCACCAGAGGCATATCTACTTTGAACCTTATCCCTGAAAATATTAAGCACAAATTGGCGAGAGTCAAAGCATGGGGACCTCATTGGGTATGGTTATGGATAGGGGACATTGATGGAGCTTACCAAGCTCAAAATGTGTGGCGTGCCTTTGGAACACTGTTTGAAAGCTTCTCTTGCGGATTCAATTAGGATCCGTGTCCCCTTGTTTACATCTCTGCATGACTCGCACATTCTATCTCTGCGACATTTTTCAACCCCAATGCCCCAGCTGCTCTGTGCATTCGAGCTTATGTATACTTTTTTTCCCATGCCTGATGCTCCCGAACATCAGTGCACAATCTTTCATCTCCTTTTTCCCAGTTCTGGAACTCTACTCCGGAGTCCTTTGGCATTGCACCTCTGATAATGCAAAACACCCCAAGTATTGCATTAGATTCTCATCTTAGATCATGTTATTTCAGGTCCAGATTTGTGGTTAAACTCACCCTTCTGACACAGGTGAGAGAGAGAGAGAACATTGAGCTAGGTTGTTACGCGTTGTACATTGCCCTGTAACGTGCAGTTGATGCTGAATTTCTTTATTAATCTCTTTATTTGAGCAATAAAACAGTTCACTCCTCCCTGTACAATTCCTCTTACAATATATATATTTTATAGCCAGTTATCGTTTAAGCGCTGTGGGATGCTGCCCCGCATGAAGGTGCTATATAAATGCAAATTTTTGTATCTAGTTCTCTTCCCCAAACACTCGACTTCCTATCCAACATCAGACAAACACCAGTGTGAGAGTACCACCTGCAACTTCAACCTTCCCTTATATGTATTTCAGTAAACAGCCTCAGTCCCCTGTGTTCAGTGCTCCAATCTCCTGTTCATGCTCTTTGAACTCTCATTTATGTAACAGTCAGCGAAACGTTATCAATGCAAACAGGCAATGTTGCCTTTTATGGATATTTTCAGGTAATATAACTGGGTGTTGGGCTCTAGACTTGGGACCAATAAGATCGGGCGAGCTACATTCAACTCCTGAAAGTCAATGCCATGAGAACCATGATAACACATTCATATCTACTTTTGTGAAAGAGAAAGAAAATGGAGGCAATTCAGTCGGCAAGTTTATGATTGAGCATTAAATCTGAATTCCCACATAGTGAAAGATAGTGAGCAATATTCAGAAAGTTCCAGCTTCTCTTCACCATCTCCAGATCCACAATAGACTGAAACACTGAGCTACAGTGGTGAATTTTAAACCAACATTAGATATTCGTGGAGCTTCAGCCATGAAAAGGGACATCTCAGAGAAGTCGACAAAACAATAGCAAGAACAACAATATAGCCGCCTTCACGTGTTTGGCATCTCACAGCACTTAAACAGCAGTGTAGTTGCCGAACTGAATATTATTTTTATCACCTTCGAAAATCCATCCACAAACCAAACAGCATCCAACCAAATCTGAGATGTCCATGCATCCCACATGTAGTGGAAACTACAGCGATAGATTGTAGATGGAATGAGCAACTTCACTCTGGAGTGTCCATCCTGCTTAACTATTGCCGGAAAGTATTAGGTGCAGGTTGGCAAGAGCCAAGGCAAGTGGGAGGCCAGAGTGCGTGTTGGGGTAATAGCTGGAGTCTACCTACGCAAAGAGCAAGATGGAAGGATTGAGGCAATGGCTGAAAAACCGTCTGCTCAACTCCTTAAAGCAGGGTAGAGGAAAGCAAGCAGGATCATGGCTAGTTTTAGGGGAACCAGCTATGAGCAAGGATTGAACAATCTCAGGAAAAAGCCATTCAGCCCATACAGTCTGGCTGGTGCTAATATTCCACACGAGGGCCCATCAATGATCAACAATATTTCGGATCAATCAAGCTCATGAGTCGATGTTGGAGAACATTTCTGCCTTAAACGATGGCACAATGGTGAGTTAAATTAATTAAACAGATTACATTTAAATTATTCCATGATCACTGGTTCTGGGTTTATTTAATAGCAGTAAACTTTCACTAACTACAAAACAACAAGTTGCATTTATCTTGTGATGTTCGCATGGAGTGGCATCTTCCAGCGTTTAAAACCTGCAGTAACTTTCAAGCTTTATTTCAGCCACAATCAGAACAAACAAGAGACTCACCATCTTGTATCCCCGCTGACTGACCTCCGGTTCCTGCCTCTGGTTCCCGAGCCTCTCAGTGATGATCTTCAGTGTTCTGGGCTGTACAGATAGTAACACACACTGGTCAGAGTCCAGCAGCTAATGTATAGCAGTAAATCACAGCCTCGCCCTGTTCCCAAGGAGATTTCCACAGAAAATAATTGCTTATCAGTTATAAAAGTTCCACTGTTCGGGATTAAGTGGCTAAGCACCAATTTAAGATCGTTAACAAACGAGCATATGAGAAGTTTGGTGATTATTTTTCCTGCACAGCTGGTTGTATGGTTATGGAAAGCCCTGACGGGAGGGATGTTTCAGGCAGAATCCATGTTCGCTTTCAAAACATGTCTCGATATCGATCTGAAAGGAGTGAGCTATCTCAAGAGCGAACATTGCAGGGAAATGGGACGAAAAGAATTGTTATAAAAAGTGCCACCAATGTGACCATAAACCGAATAACCTTCTTCTGTGCTGCACATCTCTATGGTTGTTTGTTTGTGGGGGTGGTACAAAACGTTGGCTTCTGGGATTTTTCGAAAAAGTAATCGGGAAAGGTCCGAAAAAAAACATCCGTTTTTTATGTTGTTTTAAATATTGTGGATTTTCTCTCTAATTTCCTCTTTTCCTACTTTCTCACTTTCCGTCTTTCACACTTTCTCTCTGTCCTCTCTCAGTCATTGGCCCCCCTTCTCGCTCTGTCTCACAGACACTCTTTCGCTCCCTCAATTCCTCTCTCTCTCCCTCTCTATCCCCCTTCTCTCACACACGCCTATCCCTCCACTCACACTCTCTTTCCCCTCTCACAGTCTCTCTATCTCCACTCTCTCGATCACTCACTCGCCCCTCTCCTTCACACTCTCTCCTCCCACAATATCAGTCACTTTCTTTCACTCTTTGTCTCTGCTTTCTCACTGTCTCTCTTTCTTTCTCTCACCACTTCAACTCTCTCTCTCACTCTCTCACCCCTTTCCGTCAACCACTTTCCCACTCACATTCTTAACCACACTCTCACTCTTAAAAAAATTCTCTCCCCCTCTGCCATAAAGTCACTCACTGCCACCCTCTCACTGCTCTGCTTCCTCCCACTCTCTCTGCTTCTTTCTCTCAACCCATCCACTCTCCACCATTCGCTCTCTACGCCTCCCCTAACACACACACACTCTTTCCCAAACTCTCAATCACTCACTCACAGTCTGCTGTCTATTTCTCTCTCTCTCTCCCGGTGTTGTTTCATTCACTCACCCACGCCATTTCTATCACTCTCTCCCCCATTTCTGCCAACCACTCTACCCTCAAACCCCCTGTCTCCCATTCATTTCTCGCGCACTTTACCTCTCCCTCTCCTCTCATTCCAAGTGCTAAAAACCTGAAGTAACTTCACTGCCTCATTTCAGTCACAATCATAGCAAATGGGAGACTCACCGTCTTGTCTCCCCGTTGACTGAGCTCCGGTTCCTGCCTCTGGTTTCCGAGCCTCTCAGTGATGTGCTTCAGTGTTCTGGGCTCTACAGGTAATAACACACCCTGATCAGAGTCCAGCAGCTAATGTCTGGCAGTAAATCATAGCCAAGCACTGTTCCCTTGGAGATTTCCACATAAACTCAATGTTTACCTCCTACAAAAGTTCCACTGGTCGGGGCTCAGTTCCCAAAGCATCAATTTAAGATAGACAGATAGCAAATTAGCAAATCAGGAGGTTTGGAGAATATGTTGTCCTGCACATTTGGTTAATGGGTTATGGAAAGCTTTGGCTGGAATGGTCTTTGAGGCAGAATCTATATTGGTTTTCAATACATGTCTACATATCGATCTAAAAGGAGTGAACTATCTACAAATGGATTTGGGAACGGAGCAGCGAAATGGGGCTAAAAGGATAGTTATAAAAAGTGCCACCACATCCACCATAAGCTGAATAATCTTCGTCTGTGCTTTACATCTCTATGTTCCTTTGTTTGTAGGTGTGGTACAAAAGTTTGGCTTCAGGGATATTTCGAAAAACTAAATGGGAACGGAAGAAATAAACTTATTGGAGATGACAATTTTTTTAATATTGTGTTAAATGTTGTGGATTCGCTCATTTTCACTCTTTCAACTCACACTCTGTCTGTATCACTCTCTCAATCAGTCTCTGCCCTCTCTCTCTTTGTTTCTCTCACACATTCCCTCCCCCTCTCAGTTACTCTCTCACACACCCTTTTTCACAAACAACATCACCCCACTCACACTCTGTTTCCCCTCTCACACTCTTTCTATCTCCCCTCTCTCTGTCAATCACTCCCCCTCTTCACTCTCCTCTTTCGCAAACACTTTCTCCTCCCACACGCTCAATTATTCCCTTTCACTCTCTGTCTCTGCTTTCTCCCTCTGTCTCTGTTTCTTACTCTCGCCACAACCCGCACACACCCCCTCCCACGCGCCACCCCCGCCCGTCTTTCTCTTTCACTCCATCCACCATTTCTGTCAATCACTCTCGCCCTCTTTTCTCACTCACACTCTGCTTCGCTTCTATCAGTCTCTGTAACAATCCATCTGTCTCCCTCTCTGTCAAACACTCATTCATTGCTTCTCTCTATCACTTCTTTATTTCTCCCATTCCCTAAATTTCGCTGTTTCATTCTCTCACCCCACACTCACTCTATCTCTCTCTTTACTCAATGTTCATCCACCCCTCTCCCCTCCACACTGTCTCTCTCATTTCTTACTCACACTCTTACCCACTCACATTCTCTTCTCCTATTCTCTCACAATCATTCTCACTCACTGCCCCTCTCCACCCCTCTCACACACACTCCGTCTCACAATCTCACTCACTCAGGCACTCACTGCTTTCACCATCTCTCTCCCTGAACCTGTTTCTTTCTCTCATGCCCATCCTCTCTCTTACACCCTCTCCCCTATTTCTGTAAATCGTACTGTCTCACATTTTTCAGGCGCACTCTCATTCTCTCCTTTATCCTCTCATTCTTTCTCAATTCATCATGTTTCACTTCTGTTACGCAGTCTGTCAAGTGCACTGTGATTAAACGACTGCATGAGTTGCAGTATATAAAGCATTTGTTGTGGTCTATGTTAATACAACAAGAAGGTGAGTGACGAGTTCTGGTCATTATCCATTTTATATAGTGTCACCAATAAATTCCGTCTGCAGAAACTGTACAATCTGCTAAAGAGCAAGAGAAGTTGGGAATCCGTTTTTCTATCCATCATCAGACCAACACCAGCGTGCATTTGCCACCTCCCACTTCAAATTCACTTTGATTCATTTTAACAGCCCTCCATATTCAGAGCATCCACTGTGCTCTCTATCTAATCTCCTGATCCTGATCTTTGAACCTCATTTGTGTAACAGTCAGCGAAACGTTATCATTGCTAATGTGCAACGTTGCCTTTTATGGATATTTTCAGTTAATGTAACTGTGGGTTGGGCTCCGGACTTGGTGCCAAGAAGCCTGAGTCAACAACTTGAGCAACATTTTGTCAAAAATCGTTTCCACTTGCGGAGAAGCAGAAAGAAAATGGCGGCATTCGTTTGATTGTAGACTGAAACATAATTTAGTCTTATTTCCTACAGGGTAAAATAAACTGAGAACCGTTCAGCAATACCCCAGCTCCTGTATAGCGTCTCCATATTCGGAACAGATTGATCTCTCGAATTGGAGGAATGTGTCTTAAACTATCGTTGGACAAACTGTACCCAACAAATGGACGTTTCACAGGAGGCAATAAAAACAATAGCAACAACAACTATATAGTGCCCTTCTCGTGGGTTGCAGCTTGGAGCACATAAGCAGCAGTGAGGTATCTGAGCTGAATTTTTTTTGTCAGCCGAGTGTCTGTCCCACCGAAAACGGATCAACAAACCGAACATGATTCAAAACAAAGCTGAGTAACTGCTGGAGTCCAACCAACCAAAACCGCAAGAAGGAAGGATTGAGGCAATGACTGACAAAAGCGTCAGCACAGATCCTTGATGTAGTGCAGAGGAGAACAACCAGGATGATCACCAGTGTTAGAGGAATGAACTATGAGCAAGGTTGAGACAAGCTGAGGCTCTTGCATTCATAGATGCATAGAAAGTACAGCTCAGTTTTGGTCCGACCGCCTGGCTGTTGCTTAAATTCCACATTAGTATGTTAACAATGGTTCAGATCAATCAAGTTACCCAATGGATTTCGGAGACCATTTATTTCTTAACCATTCTACGATGATTAATTCAAATAGCAGCAAAAACTTGCATTGATATAGCGGCCAACACGCCGGACAGTGTGTCGAAGAATGTTGGAGTGGTGGAGGACACTAAGTGTGAGAGAGGGAAGAGGTGACCGTAAGCACAGTCGTAAAGCGAGATCTTCCGTTTATGAAACAAATGATATTTTAACTCTTGCTCATTCAGTTACTCCTGGCTTCTTTAATTACAATAAATGTTGCACGAACAACAACTTGCATTTATATGGGTTTTTCTCTCTGTGCGCTTACAACCTGGGATAATAGTATAACATTATTGCAGACACAATCAGATCTAATAAGAGACTCACCGTCTTGTCTCCCCGCTGACTGAGCTGCGGTTCCTGACTTTGGTTCCCGAGCCTCTCAATGATATGGCTTCAGTGTTCTGGGCTGTACAGGTAATAACACACCCTGGTCAGAGTCCAGCAGCTAATGTCTGACAGTAAATCATAGCCTCGCCCTGTTCCCTTGGAGATTTCCACAGAAAATGTGGAACTGCTATAAAAGTTCCACTGGTCGAGGTTTAGTTCTTAAAGCATCAATTTGAGACAAACAAATAGCAAACTATTAAATGAGGAGGTTTGGAGAATATGTTGTCCTACGCGTTTGGTTGTTGGGTTACGGAAATCTCTGGCGGAAATGGTGTTTGAGGCAGAATCCATATTGGTTTTCAAAACATGTCTACATATCGATCTAAATGGAGTGAACGATCGACAAATAGATTTGGGAACAGAGCAGGGAAATGGGACGGAAAGAATTTTTATAAATGTGCCACCACATCCACCATAAGCTGAATACTCTTCGTCGGTGCTGTACATCTCTATGGTTCTTTGTTTGTGGGTTTGGTACAAAGTTTGGCTTCAGGGATCTTTGAAAAACTAAACGGAAAAGGAAGAAATAAACTTATTGGAGATGCCATTTTTTAAAAATATTGTGTTAAATGTTGTGGATTTTGTCGCTCATTTTATCTCTTTCCTCTCACAGTCTCTCTGTATCACTCTCTCAATCACTCTCTGCCCCCTGTCCTTTTGTTTCTCTCACACATTCTCTCCCTATCTCAGTTACTCTCTCTCACACACCCTTTCTCCCCACACAACAACACCCTCTCACAATCTCTTTCCCTTCTCACACTCCCTCTATCTCCCCTCTCTCTATCACTCACTCCCCATCTTCACTCTCCTCTTGCGCAAACATTTTCTCCTCCCACACACTCAATCATTCTCTTTTACTCTGTCTCTGCTTTCTCCCTCCTTGTCTCTGTTTCTTGCTGTCGCCACAACCCCACCCCCCACACACTCCCCAACCCGTCTTTCTCTTTCACTCCGTCCACCATTTCGGTCAATCACTCTCGCCCTCTTTTCTCACTCACCCTCTCACACGCTGTCTCTCTTCTATCAGTCTGGGTATCAATCAATCTGTCTCCCCCTCTGTCAAACACTCACTCATTGCCTCTATATCACTTCTTTGTTACTTTCATTCCCTAAATTTCGCTGTTTCATTCTCTCACCCCACACCCACTCTATCTCTCTCTACTCCATGTCCATCAACCCCTCTCCCCCCACTGTCTCTCTCATTTCTTACTCACACTCTTACCCACACACACTCTTCTCTCATTCTCTCACAAACATTCTCCCTCACTGCCCCTCTCCACCACTCTCTCAACACACACCGTCTCACAATCTCACTCATTCAGTCACTCACTGCTTGCACCATCTCTCACTCAGTCACTCACTGCTTTCACCATCTCTCTCTCCCTGAATCTGTTTCTTTCTCTCATTCCCATTCTCTCTCTTACACACTCTCCCCTATTTATGTAAATTGGACTGTCTCTCGTTTCTCAGGCGCACTCTCGCTCTCTCTGTCATACTCTCATTCTTTCTCAATTTATTATGTTTCACTTCTGTTAAACATTCTGTCAAGTGCACTGTGATTATACGCTGCAAGAGTTGCACTACATAAAGCATTTGTTGCTGTCTATGTTAATACAACAATAATTTACACCTCCACTTCAAATTCACCTTTGATTCATTTTAACAACCCTCCCAATTTAGAGGATCCACTGTGCTCTCTATCTAATCTCCTGATCGTGATCTTCGAACCTCATTTGTAAACGTTATCATTGCCAATATGCAATGTTGCCTTTTATGCATATTTTCAGCTAATGTACCTGTGGATTGGGCTTCGCAATTGGGACCAGGAAGATAGTTAAAAACATGAGCAACATTTTATCAAAAATCATTTCCACTTGTCGGAAAAGAGAAAGAAAATGGCGGCATTCAGTCCGTTAGAATGTAGACTGCAACATAATTTAGCCTTATTTCATCCAGTGTAGAAGAAGGTGAGAACCATTCAGAAATATGCCATCTTCTCTATAGTGTCAATATATTCGGAGCAGACTGATCTCTCGAGTTGGAGGGATAAGTTGTAAACTATCGTTAGATAATCGAGGGAGATTCACCCAGGAAAAGAGACGTCTCAGAGGAGACAATAAAATCAATAGCAACAACAACAATACAGTGCCCTTCACGTGGGTAACATCTCGGAGCACTTAAGCAGCGGTATGGTTTCGTAGCTGAAATTTTTTGTCAGCCGAGTGTCTGTCGCACATGAAAACCGGTCAACAAACACTGTGAGTCTAACCAACCAAAACCGCAAGATGGAAGGATTGAGGCAAAGAATGACTAAAGAATCAGCACAGATCCTTAACGCAGTGTAGAGGAGAGCGACCAGGATGATCACCAGTGTTAGAGGAAATAAATATGAACAAGGATTAGACAAGCTGTCGCTCTTAGATTCATAGATGCATAGAAAATATAGGCTATTCGGCCCAACTGTCAGGCTGTTGCTTATACTCCACATCTCTATGTTGACAGTTGTTCAGATAAATCAAGTTCCCCTATGGATTTTGGAGACCATTTATAACTTAAACCGTACTAAGGTGATCTGTTCGAATAACGACAGCAATTTGCATTGATATAAACATCATAAATATAATCTTACAGAGCTGGGGGTCAAACCAGACGCCAAGATTGTGCACTGGTTCAGTGAGTCTGAGGGAGAGCCCATGGAGGTTGAGGAGCTCAGATCCGCGGGAGTGAATACTTTGAGAGTCAAAGAGTATGGCTTCCATCTTGTCCTCATTCAGCTGCAGGAAGTTTGCTTTCATCCAGGCCACGATGTCTGCCAGTCAAGATGATGGAACATTCGTGGACCTGGAGTCGATACTGGAGAAGACAAAGTAGATTTGTGTACCATCAGCATATATGTGGACGTTTACTCCATATCTGCGGATGATATAGCCCAGAGGGAGCATATAGATGAGGAAAAGAAGAGGGTCAAAAATGGAGACCTGGGGTTACCACAGGTTTCGCCCTCTGCCTGGAATTGAACTCAGATCTCTCGCTTGCAAAGCGAGTGCTCTAATCACTGAGCTACAGGACTCCAAAACTACACGTGTAGTTCTGTTATTGTTGTTGTTGTAAAGGCTAACCTTGAGATGTTCAGGTTGTCGCTGGTTTCTTTCTTCCTCAAAAGCTGTCAAACCAACGGGATTGTCATGAACAGTTTCCACAAGATATTTGTCCTTCACATTGAGGGTGATGTGAAATCCAGAAGCCACAATAAACCCGCGATTCAATGTCACTCCAGCGCTTGGCTCTCTGTGCGCATGTGGTGATGGATCAAGACGCATTGAATCGGGGAAACTGTAGTCTTAACCCGTTCCTGACATTTTCTGGCTGTACTAAATTGCACATGTTTATTAAATCTAATTTTCCACAATTTGTACAGTTTGCCTGCAATTCGGACTTCACGCGGAGTCCTGCAGCTCAGCGGTTAGAGCTCTCGCCTCACATGCTGGAGGACCTGAACTCCATTAATACAAGAATTATTATTATTATATTCACATAAGTCATATTCAATGTTTGGGTCCAGACGGATATGCTTCTGTGATGATTTATTGTGGTACATTTAGAGGTTTCGGGATTGCTAATATTCATTTGTCTCTTTGATACCTGGAAAGGGCTGAATCTTTTACTTGGCCAAAGGTGTAGAGTGACTAAAGATTCCAACAAAACTCTTCTATTCATTTATTTACAATTTTGAATATAAGTTTCCTAATGGTTTGCGTTATTTTTGTTATTTTTGTGGAGTGATTTAATAGGTGGAGTCCTGTAGCATATCAGTTAATAACTCGTCATTTAATAATAAATTCAATAATAAGCTGCGCATTTGATACGCCGTCTCATCGCGTACCCGAGACGCCTGAAAGCGCTTCACAGGATATATTGTGAAGTGAACTGACTGTATGTTTTGTGGGCAATATATTTGGGTGACGCCCAAATGTCTGGGCTGTTTGTGGCCCCAGTGACCTGTTTGGATGACTGTAGTGACGGGATCAGCCTTTCGTACAGTGTCAATGTACTGTTTTCCTGGAGCCTCGGATAAAACATTACACTGCACAGTTTGCCCGTCTCCTCGCCCTGCGGTGGGGACAACGGCTACTGTGTCAAACTAAACCATTCTGTATTAATATTGTGTCTGTAACAACAACAACAACAACTTGCCTTTATATGGCGCCGCTGGTGAAGGGGAGAGTCCCAGAGCGCTGGACAGTGGCGGAGCTCGAGGCCGAGCCGAGGGGGAGGTGACCGCAGGTCACGGTCCAACACGAAGGTCTTCACCGCGTCCGGTCATCGGGTCAGAAAAGCTTCGAGTCTCTGTCCGCAGGTTTCACTTCACCGACGTCCTGACAGAGAAGCCGCGGCGTCACTCACACACACGAACCTCTTCCTGTCTCGTCTTTCCTTCTGTTCAGAATTAAGGAGAGAATTAAACTTTATCTTTTTGGGGTAAAACATTCCTGATTTGTTTGTGGGGTTTACTCCTCGGCGACGGGAGGCCTCAGTGTGAGGTGTAAACTGTTTAAATTCGCCAATGTCTGTCTGTCTTTCTCTCTCTTTCTGTGTCCCTGTATCTCTGTGGCTGGTGACCAGGTGTTGACATTGGCTCCTCACTGTCTGTGTGTGTGACTGGGGGTGGGGGTGACTGGGGGTGGGGGTGACTGGGGGGTGGGGGTGACTGGGGTGGGGGGTGACTGGGGGGTGGGGGTGACTGGGGTGGGGGGTGACATGGCCGCACTGTTGTCTGTCTCTCTCTCTGTGTCTCTCGTCGACTGATGAACAGCAGCGCCTGACTTTGGCGCCTTTTTTTTTCTGACTCGGCGCCTGCGCAGTGGTGTCCCTGAGCGCGAGGCCAACGGTATTTTTTTGAACTCGGCGCCTGCGCAGTGCCGTCTCCGGGCGCGGGGCTGACGGTGTTTCGGGGCGCGGCGCCTGTCTGTCTGAGCGCGAGGCGGGACCGCGGGAGGTGGTGATGGCGGCGGAGACGACGGTCAGTGTTGGTGACAGAGAGAGAGAGAGAGAGACATAGACACACAAACACACACTCTCACTCTCTGTCACTCTCTCTCACACACACTGAGGCTGAAACACACACAAACAGACATACACACACAGACACACTAAGACACACACACGCACAGACTGACACACACATACACGGACACACACAGACATACTAAGACACACACACACACACAGACTAACATACGCACACACACGCACGCTGAGCCAGGCTGACAAACACACACACAGGTACACACACACACACACACACAGAGACAGTCTATCACACAAATACAGACACACACACAGACTGACACACATTCTCACTGTCAGTCTCTCACCCTCTCTCCCACATTCTCTCTCATACACATTGAACCCACAGACACACACACACACACAAACAAACCCAGACACCGAGCCAGGCCAACACTGTGTGTGTTTGTGTGATAGCGCGGCTCGGTGTCTGTGTGTGTGAGAAAGAGGAGAGAGAGAGGGTGAGAGAGAGGGTGACAGGGACTGACAGAGAGTGAGAGTGTGTGTCTGTTTGTGTGTGTGTGTGTGTGTGTGTACTCGGTACCAAACACAAGGATTGTTACTGCTATCACTCAAATGACGAGTGACTGCACTCACTACGACACCACAGGACTCCACAGATTAAACCGCTCCGCACAGATCACATCCCCGCAAACCGCGAGAAAAATAATACCCCGAATTAGAAATGAATGAATAAATGTGGAAGAATGTTGTTGGAGCTTCAGTCCCTCTCTCCCCTCGGCCTGGAATGAAGGTCCCGTCTGATCCCACAGTGTACAACAGGCAAATGAGACGGGAATATCATCCGCCCCGAAACCGCTCAATGTTCCTCAATACATCATCACAGAAGTCATATCAGTTCGGACCATAAAACTTAATAATATTATACACAGAAACACACACTTCCACTCTCTCTCTCACTCTCTCTATCTCTCACACACTCTCTCTCACATTCTCTCTCTCACTCTCACTCTCTCACAGTCTCACTCTCTCACACAATTTCACTCTCTCACACTCTCACAGTCTCACTCTCTCACAAAGTCTCTCTCTCACAGTCTCTCTCTCACACTCACTCTCTCACAGTCTCTCTCACACACTCACTCTCTCACACACTCACTCTCTCACAGTCTCTCACTCTCACACAGTCTCTCACTCTCACACAGTCTCTCTCACACTCACTCTCTCACACTCACTCTCTCACACAGTCTCACTCACACACTCTTACTCTCTCACACCCTCTCACTCTCTCACAGTCTCTCACTCTCACTTTCTCACGCAGTCTCTCTCTCACACACTCTCACTCTCAGTCTCACACTCTATCACACAGTCTCTCTCGCTCTCACACACTCTCACTCTCTCACACACTCTCACTCTCTCACACAGTCTCTCACTCTCACATTCTCAGAGTCTCTCACTATCTCACAGTCTCTCTCTCTCTCACACATTCACTCTCACTCTCTCGCTCTCTCTCACAAACTCAGTCTATCTCTCACTCTGTCACAGTCTCTCTCACACAGTCTCTCTCTCTCACACACTCTCTCACTCTGTTACACATTCTCACACTCTCTCTCATACTCTCTCTCTCTGTCACCGACACTGACCGTCGTCTCCGCCGCCATCACCACCTCCCGCGGTCCCGCCTCGCGCTCAGACAGACAGGCGCCGCGCCCCGAAACACCGTCAGCCCCGCGCGCGGAGACGGCACTGCGCAGGCGCCGAGTTCAAAAAAAAACGTCGGCCTCGCGCTCAGGGACACCACTGCGCAGCCGCCGAGTCAGAGGGAAACAGAGGCGCCAAAGTCAGGCGACGAGAGACACAGAGAGAGAGAGAGAGAGAGAGACAACCGACCGACAGAGGCGACTGAACCCATCGACCGTTTAAACCTCACACTGAGGCCTCCCGACGCCAATGAATAACCCACACAAACAATTCTGGAATTTTTTACCCAAAGGACAAAGGCGGATCCCGTCACTACAGTCATCCACGCACTTGATCCACAGAGAGCCCAGACATTGGGGCCTCACCCAAATATATTGCCCACAATACACACAGTGAGTTCACTTTACACTATATCCTGTGTTGCGCTTTAAGATGTGATGCGGCGCCACAACAAATGGAAATATTATCAGTGTTATCTCTGAAATTACTGGTGTTGCACTAACTGCTTCCGCTGCAGGACTCCACCGATTATATCGCCGCCTTCAAATAACACTCCCGGAAACCATAAGGGCACTAATGTTCAGCATTGGAAATAAATGAAGAGATGTGGACGCTTTGGATTAGAAAAGATTCCATTCTGATCCAACAGACATCAAATAGCCATCCAGCAACACCTAAACATGAAACTGTTAAAACATGACAGAAGTTGTATCGGTTCAGATCATAGCATTTTAGATGACTTATTTAATACAATAATAATAATAATTCTTGCATTTGGTACAGCGCCTTATCGCGTCTTCACAGAATATCCTTCAATGAATTGTCTGTGTTCTCTGACACTGAGAGCCAAGCGCTGGAATGGCATTGAATCGCGGGTTTACTGTGGCTTTTAGGTTTCACCTCAACGTCAATGTGAAGGACAAATACATCGAGGAGACAGTTCATGACCATCTCGTTTGTTTTGTCAGCTTCTGAGGAAGAAGGCAACCGTTGAAAACCTAAACATCTCAAGGTTAGAACAAGAATAACATCGCATTTGTACAGCAGCTTTCACATCAGGATGGTATCCCAAGGCAATGGGCAGTCAGACCTGAGCTGTAGGTTGGGATTGGGGAGGGGGGACAGGAGGGCGACCAAAACCATGGTCGTGGTGGAGGGTCTTGAGATGGGTCTTCAATGGAGAGGGTGAGGCAGAGGGACTGTGGGATGGAGTACCAGCGAGTGGGGCAGAATGGCTGAAGGCCGCCCGCTGGGTACTTGCGGAAACTTTGCTCTGTTAACTAGTACCGCCTTATTCTCTGTTGTACCTTTTCAATGTGATGCAGATAACATGCAGGTTATTAAAAAACACATAACCTGACCTTGATATAGCACTTTGCTGTTACCAAACCCCTCCTCAAAATACCCACCCGCAATCCCTCTAACCTTTCATACAACCACCCAATTTACAGCCCCCCTTTCCTTGCCCCTTGGGGTTAAGCCGAGCTTTGCTGGACTGATCGAGGTCAGCTTCCTAATACATTCCATATTTTGCAGGAAAGAAGTTCACACATCTGAGATAAAGAGTAAATGGATCCTTCAGCACAGATGTAGGATCATTGGAACACAGAAATTAAAGGCTGTAGCTTCAGACATCTGACAAATTTAAGTCTGAGAAACAAGTAGGTCGTGAAAGGCTGCTCAGACGTTGTCCATCTCTATCTATCTCTCTCTCTCTGTATAAAACTCGTGAAGGGTGGGGCCTTCCTCTGTGATAACGGGAGGTGGAGGTAGATACACGCACACAAAAAAAGTAATTTTGGAAGAGTTGGATTTGTGTTGAGGATCTGCACATTTCCCAGTGGAATCGATGTTGATTCTCCCAGTCTGTTCAGTGGCTGTAAGCTGGTGTTTATTGGCTGTTGGCTGGTGTTTTGTGGCTGTGGTGGTGTTTAGTAGTTATGGCTGGTGTTTACTGGTAGGCGTTTAGCGGCTGTTGTTTATTGGCCGTGTCTGGAGTTTAGTGACTGTGGAAGTGTTATTGGCTGCTAAATCGCGTCTCTTGACTTGTAGCGGGTGTGTGTGTTTGTCTGTCTGCGTAACTGTGATCGAGTATGTGTTTCTATGTTCATGCATATGTGTGATTGTGTGTCTGTATGTGTTCATATAATTTTACAATGACGGCTATATTGTCTGAATTAACAGTGAGCAACTCAATATAGTCAGATATTTACAGAGTGTGTATATGTGTGTGCCTGTGTTTTCTGATCTGTATGAATCTATGTGCGAATCTATGCTATCATGTGTCTGTATCTGTTGTTGTTATAGAGGGTGTTTAATATATATAGCTGTTCAGTGGCTCTGGTTCTCCGATATTAATAGGGATCCACCACTATATAATCTGATGTTGACAATGTGTGTGTAGATCTGTATGTGTGTATGTGTATGTTTGTGTCTGCGGTCCTTTGTCTGTGAGTGCACATCTGTTGCTGGTGTTCAGTGTCTGTAGCTGCTATTCAGTACCAACTCGCTGGTGTTTGGTGGCCGTTGTATAATGGCTACCAGCTGGTGTTTAGTGGCTACGAGCTGGTGTTTAGTAACAGGTGTTTAGTGGCTGCGGCTGGTGTTCGGTAGCTGCAAGTTGGTGTTTAGTGGCTGCGGCAGGTGTTTAGTAACAGGTGTTTAGTGGCTGCGGCTGGTGTTCGGTAGCTGCAAGTTGGTGTTTAGTGGCTGCGGCAGGTGTTTAGTAGCTGTTAGATGGTGTTTAGTGGCTGCAATTTGGTGTTTGGTAGCTGGTAACTGGTGTTTGGTAGCTGCGAGCTGTTATTTAGTGGGTGCTGCCTGCTGTTTAATGGCTGCGGCTGGTTTTAAGTGCCTGCGTACTGGTGCTTAGTGGCTGCTATCTGCTGTTTGTGGCTGTTAGCTGGTGTTTAGTGCCTGCTATCTGGTTTGTAGTGGCTGTGGCTGGTGTTCAGTGGCTGCTATCTGGTTTGTAGTGGCTGTGGCTGGTGTTCAGTGGCTGCTATCTGGTTTGTAGTGGCTGTGGCTGGTGTTCAGTGGCTGCTATCTGGTTTGTAGTGGCTGTGGCTGGTGTTCAGTGGCTGCTATCTGGTTTGTAGTGGCTGTGGCTGGTGTTTAGTGGCTGCGGCTGGTGTTTGTGGCTGTTATCTGGTGTTCAGTGGCTGCAGCTGATGTTTATTTGCAGGTGTTTAATGGCTGGTGTTTATTGACTGTGGGTGGAGTTTACTGACTCTGACTGGTGTTTATTGATTGTGGAATGTGTTTAGTGGCTGCTAATTTGTGTCTGGCAACTCTTAGCTGGTGCTTTGCATGTTTGTGTGTCTGTGTATTTGATCGAGTATTTGTTTCTATGTTTGTACATATGTGTGTTTGTGTGTATCTCTGTGGTCTATATAATTTTACAATGACGGATATATTGTCTGATATTAACAGTGAGCAACTCAATATAGTCAGAAATTTACGGAGTTTGTATATGTGTGTTCCTGTGTTTCCTGGTCTGCATTAATCTATGTGTGAATCTATGCTATCATGTGTCTTTGTCTGTTGTTGTTATTGAGGGCGTTTCATGTCTTCCAGCTGTTCAGTGGCTCTGGTTGTCTGATATTAACAGGAAGCACCTCTATACAGTCTGATGTTGACAATGTGTATGTAGATCTGTATGTGTGTGTGTGTGTCTTTGTTCCTTTGTCTGTGTGTGCGCATCTGTTGCTGTTGTTCAGTGGCTGTCGCTGCTCTTCAGTGCCAACGACCTGGCGTTTGGTGGCCGGTGTTCAGTAGCTAACAGCTGGTGTTTAGTGGCCGGTGTTTAGTGGCTGGTAGCTGGTGTTTGGAAACTGCTAACAGTTGTTTGTGGTTTCGAGCTGGTGGTTAGTGGCTGCTATCTGGTGTTTCTTGGCTGTTATCTGGTTTATTGGCTGCTATCTGGTGGTTATTGGCTGCTATCTGGTGGTTATTGGCTGCTATCTGGTGGTTATTGGCTGCTATCTGGTGGTTATTGGCTGCTATCTGGTGGTTATTGGCTGCTATCTGGTGTTTATTGGCTGCTATCTGGTGTTTATTGGCTGCTATCTGGTGGTTATTGGCTGCTATCTCTCTGAATCTATCTGTGAATCTTTGCTTTCATGTGTCTATGTCCGTTGTGTTGCAGTGGGTGTTTAATAGCTTCTACCTGTTTGGTGGCTCTGGCTGTCTGATGTTAACATGGAGCACCTCCATATAATCTGATGTTAATTGTGCGTACTTAGATCAGAATGTGTGTATGTCTGTGTATGTTCGTATATGTGTCTGTGATTCTGTCTATGTCTGTGTGCGCATCTGTTGCTGGTGTTCAGTGTCTGTCTGTTATTCTATGTCTGCTGCCCGGTGTTTAGTGGCTGCTCGCTGGTGTTTAGTGGCTGGTAGCCGGTGTTTATTGGCTGTTAGCCGGTGTTCAGTGGCTGCTAGTTGGTGGTCAGTGTCTGCGGGTTGTGTTTAGCGATTGTGTAAGTTGTTTATCAGTTGCTAACTTGCGTCTGTTGACTTCTAGTTGGTGCATCATGTATGTGTGTCTCAATATCTGTGATCGTGTGCGTATTGGTATTTTCACGCATGTGTATCTGTGTGTGTGATCGAGTGTGTGTTTCTATATTCGCGCATATGTGTGTCTTTGTGTGTTCGTGCGTCTCTCTCTGTGTTTGTTTGTGTCTATATAATGATTTAACAATGACTACTTTATCGCCTGATACTAACAGTGAGCACCTCAATATAGTCAGATATTTAGGTAGTGTGCATATGTGTCTGCCTGTGATTTATGGTCTGTATGAATCCATCTGTGAATCTTTGCTTTCATGTATCTGTGTCTGTTGTTGTTACAGATGGTTTTTAATATCTTCCAGCAGTTTCGTGGCTCTGGCTGTCTGATATTATTAGGAAGCACCTCTGTGCAGTCTTATGTTAACACTGTGTGTAGATCTCTTTTTGTGTGTGTCTGTGTATGTGCTCCCGTGGTTCTGTGTTTCTGTGTGTGCGCATCTGTTGCTGATGTTCATTTGCTGTGCCTGTTAATCTGTACCTGTAAACTGGTGTTTTGTGGCCGCTATCTGGTGTTCAGTGGCTGCCACCTCGTGTTGAATGCTGCAAACTGGTGTTCAGTGGCTGTTGGCTGGTGGTTTTTGGCTGCTCGCCGGTGTTTATTGGCTGGTGTTTAGCGGCTGGTGTTTGTTGGTTGTGTCTGGATTTCAGTGGCTGTGGGTGGGGTTTGGTGACTGTGGAAGTGTTTCTTGGCTAATTGGCGTCTGCTCTCTTGTAGCTGGTGTGTGTGCGCGTTTCTGCGTGTGTGTGATCGAGTATGTGCGTCTATGTGTATGTTTGTGTGTTTCGCTGTGTGTGTCTATATAATGATATTAAGAATGACGGCTATATTGTCTAATATTAACAATGAGCACCTCAATATAGTCAGATATTTACAAAGTGTGTATATGTGTCTGCCTGTGTTTGTTGGTATGTGTGAATCTATGCTTTGATGTGTCTGTGCCTGTTGTTGTTTTGGATGGTATTTAAAATCTTCCAGATGTTTAGCGGCTCTGGCTGTGTGTGTCTGTGTATGTGTGCCCGTGTGTTTGTGTTTCTGTCTGTCTGTAAGTGCGCCTCAGTTGCTGTAGTTCAGTGGCTGTGGCAGTTTATTTAATGCCTCCGAGCTGGTGTTTCGTGGTTGCGAGCTGGTGAATTGTTGCTCGTGTTTAGTGGCTGCGAGCTCGTGTTCAATGGCCGGTGTTTAGTGGCTGCAAACTGCTGTTCAGTGGCTGGTGTTTACTGGCAGGCCTTTAGCGGCTGGTGTTTATTGGCTGTGTCTGGAGTTTAGTTACTGTGGAAGTGTTTATTGGCCGCTAAATCGCGTCTGTTGACTTGTCGCTGATGTGTGTGTGTGTGCGTTATTCTGATCGAGTATGTGTTTCTGTGTTTATGCATATGTGTGTTTGTGTGTCTCTGTGTCTATATAATTTTACAATGACGGCTATATTGTCTGATATTAACAGTGAGCAACTCAATATATTCAGATATTTACGGAGTGTGTGTATATGTGTGTGCCTGTGTTTTCTGGTCTGTACGAATGTATGTGTGAATCTATGCTATCATGTGTCTCTGTCTGTTGTTGTTATAGAGGGTGTTTAATATCTTCCAACTGTTTAGTGGCTCTGGTTGTCTGATATTAACAGGGAGCAACTCTGTATAGTCTGATGTTGACAATGTGTATGTAGATCTCTATGTTTATGTGTGTGTCCGACTGTCTTTGGTCCTTTGTCTGTGTGTGCGCATCTGTTCCTGGTGTTCAGTGGCTATAGCTGCTCTTCAGTGCCAACTGCTGGTGTTTGGTGGCCGGTGTTTAGTGGCTACTAACTTGTGTTTAGTAGCTACGAGCTGGTGTTTAGTAGCTACGAGCTGGTGTTTAGTAGCTACGAGCTGGTGTTTAGTAGATACGAGCTGGTGTTTAGTGGCCGGTGTTTAGTGGTTGCTAGTTGGTGTTTGGAAGCTGCTGGCTGGTGTATGTGGCTGCATGTTGGTGTTTTGTGTCTCGCAGCTGTTGTTTGTGGCTGTTGGCCTGTATTTATTGGCTGCTAGCAGGGGTGTAGTGGCTGCTCGCTGGTGTTTAATGGCTGCGGCTGGTGTTCAGTGGTTGCCAGCTGGTGTTCAATTGCTGCTCGCTGATGCTTGTGGCTGCAGTTGGTGTTTAGTGGCTGATATCTGTTGTCTGTGGCTGTTATCTGGTGTTCAGTGGCTGCAGCTGATGTTTATTTGCAGGTGGTTAACGTCTGGTGTTTATTGACTGTGGGTGGAGTTTATTGACTCTGACCGGTGTTTATTGATTGTGGAGGTGTTTAGTGGCTGTTACCCGGTGTTTGTGGCTGCTATCTGGTGTTTAGTGGCTGCTAGCCGGTGTTTAGTGGCTGCTAGCCGCTGTTTAGTTGCTGTAGTCGGTGTTTAGTGGCTGTAGTCGGTGTTTAGTGGCTGTAGCCGGTGTTTACTGGCTGCTAGCCGGTGTTTACTGGCTGCTAGCCGGTGTTTAGTGGCTGTAATCTGGTTGTTTTTGGCTGCTCGCTGGTGTTTCTGGCTGCTAGCCGGTGTTTATTGGCAGGTGTTTAGTGGTTGCAGTTTAATGACTGTGGGTGGAGTTTATTGAAATTGGTTGATGTTTATTGATTGTGGAAGGAGTTTCTTGGCTGCTAATTTGTGTCTAGCGACCCAAACTGGTGATTTGCATGTTTGTGTGTATGTGTGATCGAGTTTGTGGCAACGGCTGGTGTTTGTTGGCAGGTGTTCAGTGACTGGTGTTTATTGGCTGTGTCTGTAGCTTAGCGGCTGTGGGTGGTGTTTATTGATTGTGGAAGTTGTTTATAAGTTGCTAAATTGCTTCTGTTGACTTGTCGCTGGTGCATGATGTGTGTATGTGTGTCTGTGTATCTGTGATAGAGTGCGTGTTTCTATGTTTGCGCATATTTGTGTGCTAGCAGGTGTTTAGAGGCTGCTAGCAGGTGTTTAGAGGCTGCTAGCAGGTGTTTAGTGGCTGCTGGCAGGTGTTTAGTGGCTGCTAGCTGGTGTTTAGTGGCTGCTAGCAGGTGTTTAGTGGCTGCTAGCTGGTGGTTTTTGGTTGCCAGCTGGTGTTTATTGGCAGGTGATTAATGGCTGGTGTTTATTGACTGTCGGTGGAGGTTATTGACTGTGGCTGGTGTTTATTGATTGTGGAAGGTGTTTATTGGCTGCTAATTTGTGTCTACTGACTCCCAGCTAGCAGCTTGCATGTTTGTGTCTCTGTGTATTTGTGATCGAGTATATGTTTGTATGTTTGTGCATGTGTGTCTTTGTGGTCCATTTAATTTTACAACGACGGCTATATTGGCTGATATTAACAGTGAGCACCTCAATACAGTCAGATATTTACAGAGAGCGTATATGTGTCTGCCTGTGCTTGTTGGTCTGTGTGAATCTATGCTTTCATGTGTCTGTTGTTGTGGCGGATAGTTGCTGCAAGCTGGTGTTCAGTTGCCGGTGGTCAGCGGCTGCACTCTGGTGTTCAGTGCCCGGTGATTAGTAGCTGCTTCTGGTGTTTAGTGGCTAATGGTTGATTTTTAATGGCTGCTCGCTGGTGTTTTATGACTGTTAGCTGGTGCTTAGTGCATGCTCTCCGATGTTTGTGACTGCAAGCTGTTGTCTAGTGGCGGTTAGCTGGTGCTTGTGAATGTTAGCTGGTGTTTGTGGCTGCTAACTTGTGTTAAGTGGCTGCATCTGGTTTGCAGCGGCTGTGGCTGATGTTTATTGGCTGCTACCTGGTGTTTAGCAGCTGCTATCTGGTGTTTTTGGCTGTGAGCCGGTGTTTATTGGCAGGTGTTTAGTCACTGCTGTTTACTGACTGTGGGTGGAGTTTATAGACTCTGAGTGGTGTTTATTGATCGTGGAAGGTGTTTATTGGATGCTAGTTTGGGTCTATTAACTCCTAGTTGGTGCTTTGCATGTTTGTTTGTCTGTGTATGTGTGACCGAGTTTGTGTTTCTACGTTTGTGCACATGTGTGTTTGTATGTCTCTGTGGTCTATATAAATTTACAATGACGGCTATATTGTCTGATATTAACAGTGAGCAACTCAATATGGTCAGATACTTACAGAGTAAGTATACGCCTCTGCCTGTGTTTTTTGGTCTGTGTGGTTCCATACTTTCATATGTCTCTGTTATTGCTGCAGAGGGTGTTTAGTATCTTCTAGCTGTTTAGTGGCTCTGGCTGTCCGACATTAACAGGGAGCACCTCTGTATAGTCTGATGTTAATAGTGTATATGTAGATCTGTATTTGTCTGTGCCTGTACTCCCGTGTTTCTGTGTGTGCGCATCTGTAGCTGATGTTCATTGGCTGTGGTTGTTAATCTGTGCCTGCAAACTGCTGTTTTGTGGCAGATATCTGGTGTTTAGTGGCTGCTACCTCGTGTTAAATGGCTGAAAGCTGGTATTCAGTGGCTGCTCGCTGTTGTTTAGTGGTTGTGGTGGTGTTTAGTAGTTATGGCTGGTGTTAGCTGGCAGGCGTTTAGCGGCTGCTGTTTATTGGCTGTGTCTGGTGTCTAGAGACTGTTGAAGTGTTTATTGGCTGCTGAATCCCGTCTGTTGACTTGTAGCGGGTGTGTGTTTGTGTGTGTCTGCGTATTTGTGATCGACTATGTGTTTCTATGTTTATGCATATGTGTATTTGTGCGTCTGTGTGTGTCTATACAATTTTACAATGAAGGTTATATTGTCTGATATTGACAATGAGCTCCTCAATATATTCAGATATTGACGGAGTGTGTATATGTGTGTGCCTGTGTTTTCTGATCGGTATGAATCTATGTGTGAATCTGACCAATCATGTGTCTGTGTCTGTTGTTGTTATAGATGGTGTTTAATACCTTCCAGCTGTTTCGCGGCTCTGGTTGTCTGATATTAACAGGGAGCACCTCTATATAGTCTGATGGTGGGTGACAATGTGTCTGTAGATCTGTATGTGTGTGTGTATGTGTGTCCGCGTGTCTTTGTACCTTTGTCTGTGTGCGCGCATCTGTTTCTGGTGTTCAGTGGCAGGTGCCAACGAGCTGGTGTTTGGTAGCCGGTGTTTGGTTGCTGCGAGCTGGTGTTTGGTAGCCGGTGTTTGGTTGCTGCGAGCTGGTGTTTGGTAGCCGGTGTTTGGTTGCTGCGAGCTGGTGTTTGGTAGCTGCGAGCTGGTGTTTGGTTGCTGCGAGCTGGTGTTTGGTTGCTGCGAGCTGGTGTTTGGTGGCCGGTGTTTGGTTGCTGCGAGCTGGTGTTTGGTAGCCGGTGTTTGGTTGCTGCGAGCTGGTGTTTGGTAGCCGGTGTTTGGTTGCTGCGAGCTGGTGTTTGGTTGCTGCGAGCTGGTGTTTGGTTGCTGCGAGCTGGTGTTTGGTTGCTGCGAGCTGGTGTTTGGTGGCCGGTGTTTGGTAGCTGCGAGCTGGTGTTTGGTTGCTGCGAGCTGGTGTTTGGTTGCTGCGAGCTGGTGTTTGGTAGTTGCGAGCTGGTGTTTGGTAGCTGGTGTTTGGTAGCTGCGAGCTGGTGTTTGTGGCTGCGAGCTGGTGTTTGGTAGTTGCGAGCTGGTGTTTGGGAGTTGGTGTTTGGTAGCTGCGAGCTGGTGTTTGTGGCTGCGAACCGCTGTTTCGTGGCTGCTCGCTGGTATTTAGTGGGCGCTGTTTTGTGGCTGCGGCTGGTTTTAAGTGCCTGCTCGCAGGCGTTTAGTGGCTGCTATCTGGTTTGTAGTGGCTGTGGCTCGTGTTCAGTGGCTGCTATCTGGTTTGTAGTGGCTGTGGCTGGTGTTCAGTGGCTGCAGCTGATGTTTATTGGCAGGTGGTTAATGGCTGGTGTTTATTGACTGTGGGTGGAGTTTACTGACTCTGGCTGGTGTTTATTGATTGTGGAGTGTGTTTATCGGCTGTTAATTTGTGTCTTGCGACTCTTAGCTGGTGCTTTGCATGTTTGTATGTCTGTGTATTTGTGATCGAGTATGTGTTTCTATGTTTGTGCATATGTGTGTTTGTGTGTCTCTGTGATCTATATAATTTTACAATGACGGCTATATTGTCTGATATTAACAATGAGCACCTTAATGTAGTCATATATTTACAGAGTATGTATATGTTTCTGCCTGTGTTTGTTGGTCTGTGTGAATCTATGATTTCATGTGTCTGTTGTTGTTGCGGATGTTATTTAATATCTTCTAGATGTTTAGCGGCTCTGGGTGTCTGATATTAACAGGGAGCACCTTTATATAGTCTGATGTTATCATTGCGTATGTAGATCGTTATGTGTGTGTCTGTTTATGTGTGCCCGTGTGTATGTGTTTCTGTCTCTCACGAAGTGCGCATCAGTTGCTGGTGTTCAGTGGCTGTGGCAGTTACTCAATCCCTCCCAGCTGGTGTTTAGTGGCCAGTGTTTAGTAGCTGCATCTGGTGTTTAGTGGCTCCTGGCTTTTTTCAGTGGCTGCCAGCTGGTGTTTAGTGCCTGCTAGCCGGTGCTTATCGCTGCTAGTCGGTGTTTGTGGCTGCTAACTGGTGTTTAGTGGCTGCAGCTGGTTTGTAGTGGCTGCGGTGTTCATTCGCTGTGGCTGTTATTCAGTGGCTGGTCGCTGATGTTTAGTGATTGTGGAAGTTGTTTACCAGTTGCTGCATTGCATCTGTTGACTTCTAGCTGGTGCATCATATGTGTGTGTCTGTCTGCGTATCTGTGATCGAGTGTGTGTTTCTGTGTTTGCGCATATGTGTGTGTGTTTGTGTGTCTCGCTGTTTGTGTTTCTGTGTATCTATATAATTTTACAATGATGGCTATATTGCCTGATATTAACAGTGAGCACCTCAATATAGTCAGATATTGACGGAGTGTGTGCCTGTGTTTTCTGGTCTGAATGAATCTATGTGTGAATCTATGCTATCATGTGTCTGTGTCTGTTGTTGTGATAGAGGTTGTTTAAAATCTTCCAGCTGTTTAGTAGCGCTGGTTATCTGATATTAACGGGGAGCACCTCTATATAGTCTGATGTTGACAATGTGTATGTAGATCTGTATGTGTGTGTATGTGTGTCCGCGTGTCCTTGTTCCTTTGTCTGTGTGTGCGCATCTGTTGCTGGTGTTCAGTGGCTGTAGCTGCTATTCAGTGCCAATTAGCTGGTGTTTGGTGGCCGGTGTTTAGTGACTACCAGCTGGTGTTCAGTAACTACTAGCTGGTGTTTGGTATCTTCTAGCTTGTCTTTTGATGCTGGTGTTTTTAGTTGCCAGCTGGAGTTCGTGGCTGCTAGCTGGAGGTTGTTGCCAGTAGCTGGTATTTATGGGTGCAAGCAGGTGTTTACTGACTGCTAGCTGGTGTTTAGTGACTGATAGGTTGTATTTGTGGCTGCGAGCTAGTGTTTCCAAGTTGCTAGCTGGTGTTTGGTAGCTGCTCGCTGTTGTTTCGTGGCAGCGGCTGGTGTTACAGGCTCTGGCTGTTCCATATTAAAAGGTAGCACCTCTATATAGTCTGATGTTAACAGTGTGTACGTAGATCTGTGTGTGTCTGCGTATGTGTGCTCGTGTGCTTGTGTTTCTGTCTGTCTCTGAGTGCGAATCAGTTGCTGGTGTTTAGTGGCTGTGGCCGGTAATCAGTGCTTCTTAGCTGGTGTTTAGTGGCCGCTAATTAGTAGCTGCTGCTGGTGTTTAGTGGCGACTGGTTGTTTTTTAGTGGCTTCTATCTGGTGTTTAGTGGCTGCTATCTGGTGTTTAGTGCTTGTTATCTGGTGTTTAGTGCTTGTTATCTGGTGTTTAGTGGCTGCTATCTGGTGTTTAGTGGCTGCTATCTGGTGTTTTGTGGCTGCTATCTGGTGTTTAGTGGCTGCTATCTGGTGTTTTGTGGTAGTGATCTGGTACTAAGTGGCTGCAGTTGGTTTATAGCGGCTGTGGCTCGTATGTGTGTCTGTGTGTGTTTGTGCGTGAGCACCTCGATATAGTCAGATGTTCACAGAGTGTGTATATGTGTCTGCCTATGCTTTGTGGTCTGTATGAATCCATTTGTGAATCTTTGCTTTCATGTGTCTGTCTCTGTTGTTATTACAGAGGGTGTTTAATATCTTCCAGCTGTTTAGTGGCTCTGGCCGTCTGATATTAACATTGAGCACCAACATATAGTTTGGTGATAACAGTGTGTACTTAGATCTGTATGTGCGTGCGTCTGTGTATGTATATCCGCGTGTCTTTGTTTCTATGTGTCTATGCGCATCTGCTGCTGGTGTTCAGTGGCTGTGTCTGTTATTCAGTGTCTATAAACTAGTGTTTACTGCCGAGTAGCTGCTGTTCAGTGGCTGTGCTTGGTGTTTAGTGGCTGCTAGCTGTGTTTAGTGGCTGCTGGCTGTTTCGTTTGGCTGCTGGCTGGTGTTTAGTGGACACCCGCTGATGGTCCGTGGCTGTGGCAGTGTGTCATGGCAACGGCTGTTGTTTGTTGGCAGGTGTTCAGTGACTGGTGTTTATTGGCTGTGTCTGGAGCTTAGTGGTTTTGGGTTGCCGGCTGGTGTTTATTGGCAGGTGATTAATGGCTGGTGTTTGTTGACTGTGGGTGGATGTTACTGACTCTGACCGGTGTTTATTGATTGTGGAAGGTGTTTATTGGCTGCTAATTTGTGTCTACTGACTCCAAGCTGGTGCCTTGCATGTTTGTGTCTCTGTGCATTTCTGATCGAGTATGTGTTTCTATGTTTGTGCATATGTGTGTTTGTGTGTCTTTGTGGTCTATTTAATTTTACAACGACGGCTATATTGTCTGATATTAACCGTGAGCACCTCAATACAGTCAGATATTTACAGAGAGCGTATATGTGTCTGCCTGTGCTTGTTGGTCTGTGTGAATCTATGCTTTCATGTGTCTGTGTCTGTTGTTGTGGCGGATGATGTTTAATATCTTCTAGATGTTTAGCGGCTCTGGCTGTCTGATATTAACAGGGAGCACCTCTGTGTAATATGATGTTAACAGTGTGTATGTAGATCTGTAAGTGTGTGTCTGTGTATGTGTGCCCGTGTGTTTGTGTTTCTGTCTGTCATTAAGTGCGCATCAGTTGCTGGTGTTCAGTGGCTGTGGCAGTTATTCAATGCCTCCTATCTGGTGTTTGGTAGCTGCTCGCTGGTGTTTATTGGCTGACAGCTGTTGTTTGTGGCTGCGGCTGATGTTTAGTGGCTGCGAGCTGGTGTTTAGTGGGGGCTGCCTGCTGTTCAGTGGCTGCAGCTGATTTTTATTGTCAGGTGATTAATGGCTGGTGCTTATTGACTGTGGGGGGAGTTTATTGACTCTGGCTGTTTTTTATTGTTTGTGAAATGTATTTATTGGCTGCTAATTTGGGTCTAGCGACTCTTAGCTGGTGCTTTGCATGTTTGTATGTCTGTGTATTTGTGATCGAGTATGTGTTTCTATGTTTGTGCATATGTGTGTCTGTGTGTGTCTCTGTGTGTCTATATAATTTGATGACGACGACTATATTGTCTGATATTAACAATGAGCACCTCAATATAGTCAGGTATTTGTGTGTATGTGTCTGCCTGTGTTTGTTGGTCTGTTGAATCTATGGTTTCATGTGGCTGTGTCCGTTGTTGTTGCGGATGTTATTTAATATCTTCTAGATGTTTAGCGGATCTGGGTGCCTGATATTAGCAGAGAGCACCTCTATATAGTCTGGTATTAACAGTGTGTATGTAGATCTGTATGTGTATGCCTGTGTATGTGTGCCCGTGTGTTTGTTTTTCTGTCTGTCACCATGTGCGCATCAGTTGCTGCTGTTCAGTGGCTGTGGCAGTTATTCAGTGCCTCCTATCTGGTGTTTATTGGCCAGTGTTTAGTGGCTGCAAGCTTGCGTTCAATGTCCGGTGTTTAGTGGCTGCAAACTTGCGTTCAATGTCCGGTGTTTAGTGGCTGCAAGCTGGTGACAGTGGCCGGTGATTAGCAGCTGCATCTGGTGTTTAGTGGCTACTGTTTTTTTTAAATGGCTGCGAGCTGGTGTTTAGTGCCTGCTAGCCGGTGTTTGTGGCTGTCTCGCCGGTGTTTGTGGCTGCTATCTGCTGTTTAGTGGCTGCAAGCTGGTGTTTGTGGCTTCTTGCTGGTGTTTGTGGCTGCTTGCTGGTGTTTATTGGCTGCAGCTGGTTTGTAGTGGCTGTGGCTGGTGTTCGGTGTTGCTCAGTGACTGTGGTGGTGGTGTTTACTGGCTATGGCTGGTGTTTATTGGCAGGTGTTTAGCGGCTGGTGTTTGTTGTTTGGGTCTGGATTTCAGTGGCTTTGGGTGGTGTTTCGTGACTGTGGAAGTGTTTATTGGCTGATAAGTCGCGTCTGTTGAAGTGCAGCTGGTGTGCATGTGTGTGTGTGTCCGTATGAGTGATCGAGTATGAGTGTCTATGTGTATGTGTGTGTTTCGCTGTGTGTGTCTATATAATGATATTAACAATGACGGTTATAATGTCTGATATTAACAGTCTATAGTCAGATATTTACAGTGTGTTTATGTGTTTCTCTGTGTTTGTTGGCCTGTATGTGGTTGTGTGAATCTATGCTTTCATGTGTCTGTGTTGCGGATGGCGTTTAATATCTTCCAGCTGTTTAGTGGCTGTAGCTGTCTGATACTAACACGGAGCACCACTGTCTTGTCTTTTGATAACAGAGTGTATGCATTTCTGTGTGTGTATGTGTGCCCATGTGTCTGTCTGTGCGCACCTGTTGCTGGTGTTTAGTCGATGTGGCTGTTATTCAGTGGCTGCTCGCTGATGTTTAGTGGCCGTGGGTTATTTTTAGTGATTGTGGAAGTTGTTTGCTAGTTGATGAATTGCATCTGTTGTTGCAACATATGTGTATGTCTGTCTGCGTATCTGTGATCGAGTGTATGTTTCTATGTTTGCGCATATGTGTGTGTGTTTGTGCATCTCGCAGAATATGATTGAGTGTGTGTCTATATAATGATTTTAACAATAACGGCTATATCGTCTGATATTGACAGTGAGCACCTCAATATAGTCAGGTATTTACGGAGTGCGTATATGTGTCTTCCTGTGTTTTCTGGTCTGTATGAATCTATGTGTGAATGTTTGATTTGATGTGTACGTGTCTGTTGTTGTAACAGATGGTGTTTAATGTCTTCCAGCTGTTTCGCGGCTCTGGCTGTCTGATATAAATAGACTCTATAGAGTCTGATGTTAAAAGTGTGTATGCAGATCTCTATTTATAATGATAATAATAATCCTTGCATTGGATATCGCGCTTTTCACGACGGGAGGACTGTGTGCGAGCATCTGTTGCTGATATCATTGCCTGTGGTTGTTCATCTTTGCCTGTAAGCTGATGTTTATTGTCTGTGGTGGTGTTTATTGTCTATGGTGGTGTTTATTGGCTATGGCTGGTGTCTTATTGACAGGTGTTTAGCGGCTGTGTGTATCTATACATTCATGTGTGTGTCTGTTGTTGCGGATGGTATTTAATATCTTCTAGATGTTTAGCGGCTCTGGCTGTCTGACAGTAACAGGGAGCAACTCTTTATAGTATTATTTTAGCAGTATATATGAAGATCTGTATGTGTGTGTCTGTGTATGTACGTCCATGTGTCTGTCTCTGTTGTTATTACAGAGGGTGTTTAATATCTTCGAGCTGTTTATTGGCTTTGGCTGTCTGCTATTAACATCGAGCACCACTATATCGTCTGGTGTTAACAGTTCTGTATATCTGTGTATGTGTGCCCAAGTATCTGTGTCTGTCTGTGCGCACCTGTTGCTGGTGTTCAGTCGATGGTCGCTGATGTTTACTGGTGGTGGGTTATGTTCAGTGATTGTGGAAGTGTTTTATCTGTTGCTAAATTGCGTCTGTTGACTTCTAGCTGGTGCATCATATGTGTGTGTCCGTCTGCGTATCTGTGATCGAGTGTGTGTTTCTATGTTTTCACAGATGTGTGTCTGTGTGTCTCGCTGTATGTGTTTGTGTGTCTATATAATCATTTTAACAATGACGGCTGTATCGTCTGATACTAACAGTGTGCAGCTCAAATTAGTCACATATTTACAGAGTGTGTATATGTGTCTGCCTGTGTTTTATGGCTGCAAAGCACCAGCTGGGAGTCAGTAGACACGAATTAGCAGCCAATAAATACCTTCCGCAATCAATAAACACCAGACAGAGTCAATAAACGCCACCCACAGTCAATAAATACCAGCCATTAACCACCTACCAATAAACACCAGCGAGCAGCTACTGAACACAAGCCACAGCCACTACAAACCAGATTGCAGGCACTGAACACCAGCTAACAGCCACAAATACCAGCCACTAAACACCAGCTCGCAGCCACGAAACACCAGCTAACAGAAAAAAAACACCGGCCACTAAACACCAACTAGTAGCACTAACCACCGGCCACCAAACAACAGCAGTTGGCACCGAATAGCAGCTGCAGCCACTGAACACCAGCAACAGATTCGCACATACAGACAAAGGAAAAAAGAAACGCGGAAATACATACATAGACGCACATCTACATAAACATTATCAACATCAGACTATATAGAAGTGCTCCCTGTTATTATCAGACAACCAGAGCCACCAAACAGCTGGAAGATATTAAACACCCTCTATAACAACAACAGACACAGACACATGATAGCATAGATTCACACATAGATTCATACGACCAGGAAACACAGACACACACATAAACACACTCCCTAAATATCTGACTATATTTTGGTGCTCACTGTTAATATCAGAGAATATAACCGTCATTGTAAAATTGTATAGACACAGACACACAAATACACATTTGCATAAACATAGACATACATACTCGATCACAATTATGTAGACACACACACCAGCTACATGTCATCGGACACGATCCAGCAGCTAACAAACACCACCACATCCACGAAACAACAGCGAGTAGCCAATAAACACCAGCTTACAGCCATTCAATACGAGATGGCAGCCACTAAACACCAGATAGCTGCCACAAAACACGAGTTTGCAGGCACAGAATAACAACCACAGCCAATGAACATCAGCAACAGATGCGCATACACAGAAACACGGGAGTATATACACAGACACACACAAATACAGTTCTGCATACACACTGTTAACATCAGACTATAAAGAGGTTTTCTCTGTTAATATCAGACAGCCAGAGCCCCTAAACAGCTAGAAGATATTAAACACCACCTGTAACAACAACAGACACAGACACATGAAAGCAAAAATGCACAAATGGATTCAAACAGATCATAAAACACACGCAGACACATAGACACTCTCTGTAAATATCTGACTAAATTGAGGTGTTCACTGATAATATCAGACGATAAAGCTGTCATTGTTAAAATCATTATATAGACACACAAACATATACAGCGAGACGCACGAACACACACAGTGAGACGCACAAACACATACAGACACACATATGCGTAAATATAGAAACACTCACTCGTTCACACAGACGCTAAACACCTGCCAATAAGACACCATCCGTAGCCACTAAACACCACCACAGCCAACAAACACCAGCTTGCATACACTCAACACGAGCTGGCAGCCACTAAACACCACTTAGCTGCCACAAAACACCAGCTTACAGGCACAGATTAGCAACCACAACCAATGATATCAGCAACAGATACGCACACATACAAACATGAGATTACATACACAGACAAATACAGATCTACATACACAATGTTAACATCAGATTATATAGAGGTGCTCCCTATTTATATCAGACAGCCAGAGCCACGAAACAGCTCAAAGATATTAAACACCATATGTTACAACAACAGACACATAAACATCAAATCAAAGATTCACGCATAGATTCATACAGATCAGAAAACACATATACGCTCTCCGTAAATATCTGACCATATTGAGGTGCTCACTGTTAATATCAGACGATATAGCCGTCATTGTTAAAATCATTATATAGACACACACACAGTCAACACAGCGAGACGCAAAAAGACAAACAGTGAGACGCACAAACACACAGACGCATATCTGCAAACATAGAAACACTCGATCACAGAAACGCAGATAGACACACACATATGATGCACCAGCTAAAAGTCAACAGATGCAATTTAACAACTAGTAACCAACTTCCGCAATCACTAAGCATAACCCACAGCCACTAAACATCAGCGACCAGCCACTGAATAACAGCCACAGCGACTGAACACCAGCAACAGGTGCGCACAGACAGACGCACAGAAACTCAGACACATGGGAACACATACACAGATACAGAACTGCATACACGCTGTTAATAAAAGACTATACAGTGGTGCTCCGGGTTAGTATAAGACAGCTACAACCACTAAACCGCTATTTATTAAACGCCATCCGCAACACAGATACATAGATTCACACAACCACATACAGGCCAATAAACACAGGCAGACACACCAACTCGCTTTGTAAATAGCTGACTATATTGCGGTTCTCACTGTTAATATCTGACATTATAACCGTCATTGTTAGTATCATTATATAGACACACACAGCGAAACACCAGCCATAGCCAGTAAACAACACCACAGCCACTAAGCAACAGCAGCAGCCAATAAACACCAGCCAGCAGTCGGTAAACACCAGCTTGCAGCTATTCAACACAAACTGGCAGACACTAAACGCGAGACAGGTGCCAAAAAACACCATCTTGCAGCCACAGAATAACAGCCACAGCCAACGAACAACAGATGCGCAACAGATGCACAGCAACAGATGCGCACACACAGAAACACGGGAGTACATATACAGGCACACACAAATGCAGATCTCCATATACACTATTAACATCAGAATATACAACCAGGCTGACGTATAGACACATACACAGACACCGAGCCAGGCTAACACAGACACTGACATACACAGACACACACAGTGACATACACAGACACACACACACGCACTGACATACACACACACACGCACTGACATACACACACACACACAAACACTGACATATACACACACACACACACACAGAGACACCGAGCCAGGCTATCACACAAATACACACACACTCTCACTCTCTGTGAGTCTCTCTCACACACTCTCTCTCCTCTTTCTCACACACACAGACACCGAGTCGAGCTATCACACAGACACATACAGTGTTGGCCTGGCTCGGTGTCTGGGTTTGTGTGTGTGTGTGTGTCTGTGGATTCAATGTGTGTGAGAGCGAGTGAGAGCGAATGTGGGAGAGAGGGTGAGAGACTGACAGTGAGAGTGTGCGTCAGTCTGTGTGTCTGTATTTGTGTGAAAGACTGGCTTTCACAGGTGTGTGTGTGTGTGTGTTTGTCAGTCTGTGTGTGTCCGTGTATGTCTGTTTGTGTGTGTGTGTGTGAGACAGACAACAGTGCGGCCATGTTACCCCCCACCCCCCCAGTCACCCCCACCCCCAGTCACCCCCACACCCAGTCACCCCCTCGCCCCCAGTCATCCCCACACCCCCAGTCACCCCCACGCCCCAGTCACCCCCACCCCCAGTCACACACCCCCCCCCCCCCCAGTCACACACACAGACAGTGAGGAGCCAATGTCAACACCTGGTCACCAGACACACAGAGACACAGAAAGAGAGAGAAAGACAGACAGACATTGGCGAAATTGACAACTCACACTGAGGCCTCCCGGCGCCGAGGAGTACACCCCACAAACAAATCAGGAATGTTTTACCCCAAAAAGATAAAGTTTAATTCCCTCATTAATTCTGAACAGAAGGAAAGACGAGACAGGAAGAGGTTCGTGTGTGTGAGTGACGCCGCCGCTTCTCTGTCGGGACGTCGGTGAAGTGAAACCTACGGACAGAGACTCGAAGCTTTTCTGACCCGATGACCGGACGCGGTGAAGACCTTCGTGTTGGACCGTGACCTGCGGTCACCTCCCCCTCGGCTCGGCCTTGAGCTCCGCCACTGTCCAGCGCTCTGGGACTCTCCCCCTCACCAGCGGCGCCATATAAAGCAAAGTTGTTGTTGGTGTTACAGGCCACAATTTTAATACAGAATGGTATAGTTTGACACTGTCGCGGTTGCCCCCACCGTAGTCCGAGGAGACGGGCAAACTGTGCAGTGTAATGTTTTATCCGAGGCTCCAGGAAAACAGTACATTGACACTGTACGAAAGGCTGATCCCGTCACTACAGTCATCCAAACAGGTCACTGTGGCCACAAACAGCCCAGACATTTGGTTGTCACCCAAATATATTGCCCACAAAACATACAGTCAGTTCACGTATATCCAATATATCACAATATATCCCGTGAAGCGCTTTCAGGCGTCTCGGGTACGCGATGAGACGGCGTATCAAATGCAAGGATTATTATTTAATTTATTATTCAATG
>NW_024704948.1:0-9757 GCF_018977255.1 Callorhinchus milii
TCAGTTGATAATAAGTTGAAACGAGCCATTGCGAGGGTTCAAAGCGAAAGAGGAGGAATCACGTAATATCAGCAGTTTCTCAGATGTCTCTGCCCCAATTAGTTGAAAGGTTCCTTCCGGTCCATTTCCGCTCTATGCATCTGGATTTCACAAGTTTAGGGACAGATCACAATTATTTCTGGTATAATTCATTACTGCAAGTTTTTTTTCCTCTGCTGTTTATTTCGCTGAATGACTGCTGATATATTAACATTTATTTTTGTTAAGCTGGTGTCTGGAATATGTGGATACCCATCAACATGATTACGATTATCCCAAGTAACCTGAGAGATGTAATAATGATCCATGTTTTTGATATAGCGCCTTACTCGCCTCTTCGAGATGTCCAAAAGCGCTACACAGGTTATTCTCTCAAGTGTAGTGAGAGCGTATTATATGGGGGAAACGGAGCAACGAATTGCACTTATCAGTGTCATACAAAACTGTGGCTGTTAGAGCGACAATATTTTTAAAAACATCGATTTTTTATGTTTTTTATTATTCATTTTCTTGCGTTCAAACTACAACTGGATTTTTCCATGTATTGCAAACGAAAACATTATCCCTCTCTCTCTCTCTTTCTCTGTCTCTCTCTCTGTCTGTCTCTCTCTCTCTCTCTCTCTCGCTCTCTCGCTCTCTCTCGCTCTCACCCTGTCTCTCTCTCTCTCTATCGAAATATCGATCTCTCTCAGGCACACAAGCACACAATAACCAATTCTGGTTGCTGAGTTGCTGAGAGTATTAGCTACAGCCCCTCATCACATCTTCAAGACACCTGAAAGCGCTTCACGGTATCCACAGCAAAGTGTATACATTAGATGAAGTTTCGCAAGAGCAAAATTTAGGAACCTCTGATTCTGCTTTATGGTAACCCCTGGAGGTTAGCAAGCTCAAACTGGGCTAATTTCAAGCGCCTTATCACGTCTTCGCGAAGTCTCAACGCATGTTGCCACATAGGCAATTTACACTACGTGTTGTTTGCGAGACGCGGCAGCCAATTCTACACAGCAGTGAACCGCAAGTAGTGGTATACTGACTAAACTCCATTTATTCCTTTATGAAGGGAACATTCCTTAGAAAAAAAAACTATTCCCAAAATGACGAACAGCTGGATTCCTACTTACTGCTCGGTAAACAGAGGCGAGTGGATGGAGTAAGGAAACTTGCCTAAGCTTCCGCCCTGAGCTGCCGGGGAATCGAACCCAGGTCCACTCTCTTGTGAGACGAGTGCTATAACCAGAACCATACAGGACTCCACAGACTCTGTACACCACACTCCCGGTTATAATTGTGGAAACACATCAGTCTGTTCCACCCACGAACTTAAATGTGTGAGACGAGGCCATGATTCTCTGCTGAGTTTTTTACAGTGATTCTGCCTACCTGTAACAGTGTGGGGTCCAGGGCACAGTAATACACAGCGCTGTCATCCACAACAGCCCCGAGTATCTGCAGGTTAATTACTTTATTCTCCTTGATCAGCTCGGCGGTGAAACGGTCAGGAGGGTTGTCTTCATTTCCAGAGGCATATATCCTGAACAAGTACTGAAGAGCTCCATCGGGATATTGCCTGTACCAGAAGGCAGTCTGCAATGAGGAATAACTGCAGTTCAGTGTCACGTTTTGTCCTTCAAAATCTGTTATCTCGGGAGGATATTGGGTGACTGCATCTTGCCCGTAGACTTCTGAAAGTACAAAAAAAAAACATTTTGCTGAGCAACGTTCATGGAGATTTGCAATCATAATAATTATTATAATAATTTCGATTTCTATAACACGTTATCACACGGTTTGGACGTCTGAAAGCCCACACAGAATGCATTTTTATGAGAACTGACTATATTTTGAGGGAGAAAAGTTGCAGCCAATTAAGAGCTGCGTTGTCGCCCAAACCGTCATGGAATGATTAACGAAGTTATTGTTGACTGATTTATTCTTTAATATATTATTACTTTCGGATAGCTATCCCTGAAACAATTATCAACCGGGTTCCTACTTACCGCCGGTAATCACAGGCTTGAGGTCTAAGCAAATTTGCTGGAAGTTTCAATTGCCCGAGAATCGAAACAGGTCCTGTCGCTTGAGAGGTGAGTGCTCTCAACACTAAGCTTCTGATATAATATAATGTAAAGGCCATGCTCTGGATATGTCCACTCATACTTACCGGCTATGGTGAGGATTGCTATCAGTAACTGGCAGTGAGCTGTCATGTTGGCCGCTGAGTTGTGGACAGACAATCGGATCTCTTCCTTTGTATATCGCTGTGTTGCTGCTTCAGTGACAAGTTGTGAGGTAGCGGCTGATCTGATGTGTTCAGTGGTTTATTACCTCCAATTGTAGGCGTTTCCCACTCACCAGGGGTTCTTAAATTTGATCTTCTGGCGATTGGTAGCCAATGGGCCTGGGATTGAATGGGAGCAACGACTTGTCTTTCACCCACAAAGAATGTACTTTACGTTATATTCTGTGATGCTATTTGAGACGTCTGGAATAGTAATGAGTCGCTGTATAAAGTGCAAAGTCTATTATCATTGCTGTGATTGCTTTAGTTTGGTTGATGTTGAACAATGCAGCCCAACCTAAGTGATTGAAGATTTAATTTCTACCATCAAAGCTGATGTGAAAGCCTTTCCCTGTTGATGATAGTTTCTATTCTGAGTCAGAATGTTGTTGGTTCAGGAGACAAGTCGGCACTTTGAGCTCACAGTCTACGTTATGAATATTCGTGGGGAAATTAATGTTTGAATATTGCTTCATATTTTGGCTCACAACGTGCAGTCACTGCTTCTTACAGAAATGCCATTTAAAGTCTTGGAACCGCCTCCAACGTGAAAAGAGCTGTATCAAAGGCAAGGATTATTGCTATTATTATTATTGTTATCGATGGCCAAACCTTCTGATCATTGCATCAAAATAAGGAATCTGCAAACTGAGATACCTAAACCATATTAAACAAAGTCAGCTTTAATCTTCTTCTGCATTGAAACCGAAACAAGCGAACATAATGCTGCTAACAAAATGAAGCACATTTGTTCCCGAAACGAGAACCATTAAGTGCGGCTGCTTACTTGGGAGAATGACAATTAAACATAGACTCAGCAATTTAAATTGCTTCTTGAGTAACCTAAGGCCACGCCGTAGGCAAATCTTTGTAAATTGCAGTTGATCCAGTAACAGTGTATATGATGGAAATATGTCACCTGTAACAGGAAGCAATCTGTTATTGCTGACAAGTCAATTAGTTACAGAAAGGAACCTGACAAGTTATCTGAGTTGCAGCTCATGTTATATATGTTTTGGTTCGCCATCTGCTGGTGGATTGCAGCTAAAGCACGTGTACAGTTGGAGACATTTGACAGCAAATAGTTCACGGCTAATCTTATCTTTCCCAGTTGTGAATGTTTCTGTATAAAAGAAAGTTGTTGTTTTGGATGTACGTCAACTTATTTAAACAGCACAGATGGACATGCACACGTGGCGAGACTCCCAAGGAAGCAAGACGTTTGAAGTTATTTATGTGAATGTAGCATTATTATGTTTAATAATGATAATAAAATTCATTGCATTAATTCACTTGGAAGAGCGCCATATCTCGTATTCGAGACACTTCAAATCGCTTCACAGAATAGACTGTACACGAGTTGACTGCATATTGTGTGGGTGAAACGCGGCAGTCAATTGCTCCCATCAGTGTCCCACTGGATTGAATGAACATTTCAGTAATAATATTATTGTTTTGAAGGAATTATTACCGCTGGGAAATCGATTCGCCAATCGAATAACAACCGGGTTCCTTCTTTTACTGCTCGTCGAACAGAGTTGTTCGTGGAATAAGGAAACGTGCACAAAGCGAGGCGAATCCTCTCTCTACTGAGCTACAGGACTCCACCTGACAGTTTTTGTAGGGAGGAATCGCTGATCTGTGCCTCTGTGGGGCTCAGTGCACAGTAATACACTGCGGAGTCTGTAACTCTCACTTGGGATATATTTATGTGAACGGTTGTCTCCGCTTCAGACACGTTCGTTGAGAATCGTTCTTTTGCAAAGTCTGCACGTTGCTGCTTGTTATTCCTGATGTAGGTATTAAGGATATATTCTGGAGCTTTGTTGGGATAGTGACGGTACCAGAACAGATATGTATCGCTGCCGCTTGTAGCTGTGTAGTTACACTGCAGATAAACAGCCTCTCCTTCATTCACTGTCACAGTAGATTGGAGCTGTGTCACAGAATCTCCTCCACAATATCCTGTGAACAAGACAAAAATCAGCGTTCAATACAATAACAACGTTAATAATAATCCTATTCCCTCTATTTGATACGACTCATCGTGTCTTCGAAACATTACAAAGTACTTCACGGAAAACACTTTAACTGTATTTCTTCGGCCAATGCAGCTCTCAGTTATGCAGCAGCCCTCAAACCGTCGTGGTTTGATTGAATGAATCGTAAACAAAATCGTAGGGATTTTCCTACCATGAAAATCCATTCGCAAATTCACTTACAACGGATTCCTACAGCTATTGAAACAGAGTCGTGTGTTCGTTGTAACCAAATTCCCCTGAGGTTTCTCACTGCCCAGGAACCAAACCCAGGTCCTCGCTCTTGCGATGCGAGTGCTATATCAACTGAGCTACAGGACACTATAACGCCACAAGTCCTGTAGCGTTTTGCTTATCTAATGCAAGAAAATAGGCATTGGACAATATCTGCGGCATAGAGACTTCTTGAGCGAGTTGATGGCTTACCTGACAAGATAACGATGGCGGCCACATAGATATACATTGTCATATGTATTTAATGGCAACGGGCGTTGACAGTGCGTTGATCCTGTAGTTGGAGAATGTTTGGTGAGAGGAAGTACGATACAGTGATGAGCTGAATAAGAAATCACACACAGAAGTTGCCATATGCCGTGAAGGAGCAGGTCTGAGGGTTACGTACTAAACTTGTGTCTCTCTCGTTGCTCGTCATCTTCTCTGCGCTGCCATCTCGCTCCTCCATTGGTTCTCTTCCATCACTGACATGTCTCTGTAGGTCCGGGTGTCTGACACATGGAGCAAGTTACTCCCTCCTTAAACTCCTCCAATGCTTGTACATGAGTTCCACTTTTCTGTTCCCTTGAAGGAGTCATCCTCATCAGTTAACTTTTCGTGTCACGAGGCGGAGAATGGCCAAGAAACAAGACGAGGGGCAAGTAAATCTCTGTTGGGCGACACTCTGATCATGTACTTATTAATTGACTTTTATTACTCAGGTCCGCGCTTGTTATGCCAACTATCCGATGGCAGGACAATCCCTCCTCGCCTTCTCGCCAGTCCCCAACCCCCGCCTTTCACAAACAGCAGATTTTCACATCTCTGCTTCCATAGTGACAGTAATCAGTGCATTTGATATAGTTCCTGATCACATTACTGTGACCTCTCATAGCGCTTCTCAGCTTTTGCATTAAACTGTAGTGACTGTTTGTTATGTGGACTAAACGCGGCAGCCCATGTGCACGCAAGTTGTCTCACAAGCAGTGCTCGATGTTGTGAGCACATTTGAAAAACAAGTCCTGTTATCAACCTCTCAAAACTTTATCGCTGAAACAAAATTTGTGTGAAATTGGTTCCCGAGTTTCGCCCATAAAATTCACAGTCACGACACATTATACTGCATTCTCTGCAGTGCTGTGAGGCATCGCGGAGACGAGACGAAGCGCTGTATCAAATGTCAATAATTATTGTGATATAGACGGTTAAAACGTGGTCGGATGTTGTACTAAGTGAAAGCCCCTGAGTGTGTGCAGACGGCTGGAAACGTTCTGCCAGTTACTGTGTTGTACGACTTATTTCGCGGAATGATCCTTCATACATCGTCATATAGTTTTCTTAAACTGGTGTCTGACATATGTGGAAACCATTTCCATGCATATGATTATCCAAACCAACGTTTGGGTTATGATAAAAGCGCTTGTAATTAACATAACGATTTATCACTTGTCCGAGTCGACTGTACGATCCTCAGAGTGTACCGTGTAAAGTGCATCGACAGTGTATTTTGTGGACAACAACCGGCAGCCAAGTGCATAGTGCAGCGTCTCTCACACAGTCTTTGATCGAGTGATCTATTTTGTTGATGGATTATCACACCCGAAAAAAGAGATCATCCAAACTGCTGTGAATCGGGTTCCGAGTTCCGCTTCAGTAAACCATTAAAAATAATAAGGATCTTTGCATTCAATTTAGCGCTTTTCACCTATTCGATGACACATAGCGTTTGGTAGGTTGTAGGGTGAAGTAAATTGACTGTTTATGTTACGGGCGAAATGTCGAAGCCGTTTGCGCGCAGCAGTGTCCCACAAAGAGATGGGGGTTGAAATTTTTTCTCTATTTATAGGAATTATCACCATCGGATAAACGATCCGTCAATCAACTAACAACCATATTCCGACTTACCGCTGGATATACAGACGCATGTGGAGTAACGAAACTTGGCCAACATTTTGCACTGCCCGATATTGAACCCAATTATTTCGCTTGTGAAGCGAGTGCTCTAACCATTGAGCTGCAGTAAAACCAACATGTTTTTGTAAAGGTACCTCTTGGACACACAGCACTGTGCCTTCCGCACAGAAGTAAGTTGAGGTGTCTGTCACCAGAAGGTTTTGGATTGTTAGAGTGCAGTTTCTCTGTCTTGTATTAGCCAAAGCGCTTATCCTGTCCTTCATGTTGATGTCTTTTGTTCCCAAAACCAAGAACCGGATGGAGCCGTTTCCATACTGTGTGTACCAATGAAAGGTTGGGCCGGACACAGTGGTGTTGCACTCCATAGACACGTTTCCATCTTCATTCCCTGTCACGGCCTGAGGTGACTGTGAAACATCACTTTCAGCCAAGACACCTGGAAAGATAGAACAAATGAACATACTCGCAAAGCAATTAGGAAAGTGTCTGCCGCGATAAACTGTAATTATTTTGCAGGAAAAAAATATTTTTTATCCAAATTCATGCACTACTTACACCAAAGCTTTATTGTTAAATTCAAAATAATATATGTTGTGCTGAAAATCTGCTTCATTCTCAACTCTCTTCGATCCACTTCAATATATGTGGGTGAATTGCAACCAGAAATCATCTAAAGTCGGTACCTGGTGGATAAACGTTGGTTCACTTGAGACGTTGACTCTTATCCTCGCGTCGTTACTCTGTCTCTGTTCATTGCTGGAGATGTATTGCGACTCCTCCCATCTTTTAAGCTCAGATTCCCTCCGCTTCGCAGTGGCAAACCATAGTAATGTGTGAAAGAGACAGTGTAGAGGAAGCGAGTTACAAAGACTGAAGCAGATAAAAGTAAAAATAACAATATCCCTTGCTTTTCATAAAACGCCTTATCACGTCATTGAGACGTCTGAAAGCGCTTCATGGAGTATTTTGTAAAGCTAATTGACTGCATAAGTTGTGGGACAGTGCGGCAGATAATTACGCACATACATCGCCCACAAATATTTGTGGCTTGAATGACTTATTTAGCCCTTTTTTAAGGAAATCTTACCAGCAACATTGGCGAATGGCAAGAATAGTGTATCAGGAACTTTGTGATTAACGGAATGAGATCAATAGCTTCTCAGTGTTCCGTAGAATCGAAATTTACAATAGTTTAGGATGTAAGTAAGAAATTTTCCAGTAGTCGTGGGATCTGAACAGCCAGAGATTCCTAATGCACACTTATATTTTGTGGGACTGATTACCTGCACTTGTAATGAACTGTGATCCCAATAATCTATGTTTCGAGTCTATTATTTTTTTTTCTGAATGGGACGTACAAACCGAGGAAAGGGACGGGAGTGACAACTATTATTCTGAAAACTATTGAAAGAAAAGGTATAGGAATATGTATTATTGAACCAGTTTTCGAAGGCTTTTCAGCGAGTGTTGCCTGGAGAAAATATCAGAGCACCAGCGACAACCGGTGTTCAGGCAACGGACTTCATTTACTAAAACCAAAATTACAGAAATGATAATACTAATGATTGCATTTGATACAGCGCCTAATAATGCCAGTGGAACGTCAAAAACGTTTAGCAGAATATTCCCTTCAGCGTAATGTGCACAGTGTTTTTCGGGGGCGAAAATTGGTAGTCTATTGCTCACAAACACTCATGAATTGAGTGACCAAATAGTTTTCTTTAGGGGGTATTTCTCGTGGGAAAGCGATCAGCCAATCGACGAGCAACCGTTTTCCTGCTTTTGCTAGGAGGACAGAGGCATTAGTGTGGGGTAAATAAAATATTTCCAGTTGTTTAACCCAGGGCTTGTTGCTTGCGAAGTGAATGCTCTGAACAATACTCTTCAGAACTCTCGACATAGTTCACTTTAATTTATGTCAGTGATCATATTTTCAGCGCCGCTCTCCGCTCAAGGCTTCTGGGTTACAGCAGTTTGGGTACAAAACACAAGTTTCCTCGTATCATTCAATTCTACAAGTTACTGTGTTGTAAGATTTATTTCGCTGAATGATTCTTCACAGATTCACATTTATTTTTCTTAACCGGTGTCTGACACGTGTGGGGACACCCATCACCATTCTTATGAGTATCCAAATCAACCTGTGTGTTATAATAATTGCCTTTGCGTTTCATATCAAGCCTTATTAATTTCCTAGTAATTTATACTGTCTTCACAGTGCAAAGTGTCTCGAGAGTGTATTTTGTGGACAAAACCTGGCAGCTAAGTACACACAGCAGCTTCTGACAAACGGTCTTTGATTGAGTGACCCACTTTTTTGATCGATTAAAATAGATCATCCAAATTCCTATCAAACTGGTTCTTATTTCCCGCTCAATAATCCAATAAAAATAATAATAAGCATTGCGGTGGATATGGCTCCTGATCACGTCTTCGAGATATTACACAGCATTTCACAGTTGTATTGTGAAGTGAATGGACTGTGGGAAAAATGCGGCAGCCGATTGCACACAGCCGTGTCCCATAAACTGTTGCGGAATAAAGAGAATTTTTCTTTTCCGATTTAAACAATTCTTGCACCCTGAAAAGAGATATGCCAATCAATTAACATCCAGTTTCCTACAGGCTGCCATGTGAGCAGACGCATGAGGTGTAAGAGAACTAGCACAACATTTTGCCAGGACGGAAACCGAACCCATGTCCTCACGCTTGCGAGGCGATTGCTCTAACCATTGAGTTGCAGTGAACCCAACATGTTTTTGTACAGGTCCGTCTTAGGCACAGAACACTGTGCTCTCCGCACAGAAGTAAGTGGCGGTGTCTGCCATTCGCACTTTTTCGATTGCTAGGGTACAGTTTTTCTGTTTACGCTCAGCCACAGCTCTTATCCTGTCCTTCGTATTTACGTCGGTTTTTCCCAAAACCAAGAACCGAATGGAGCCGTTTCCATAAAGTTTATACCACTGAAAGAGAGAGTTGGTCACAGTGGCGATGCATTCCATTGAAACATTTCCATTTTCATTCACTGTCACGGCCTGAGGTGTCTGTGAGACATCACTTGCAGCCAAGACACCTGGAAAGAAAGTAGAAATAAATATTTTTGGAAAGGAATTCGGAAAACATCTGCCACGACAATTTGTAATTATTTATCAGTAAATAAAAGCTTTTGTTTGCACACAACCATCATCTACTCACACCGCAGGAATATATTACATTCAAAATCATATATTTCGCATTGTAATTCTGCTTCATTCTCAACTGCCGTCGATTC
>NW_024704948.1:9787-64268 GCF_018977255.1 Callorhinchus milii
CTTATCCGGTCGGGCGATTTGCTGTTTCTAAAGTGTTGTCGTGGCAACAAAGCGCTTCGATGGTGTACCAGTATGTTCTCCACTAATTTGATATATTAATCACATTTCACTGCTCGTTCCTCCTATTTTCTGTTGGTCCCTGGAACATTCGTGTACAACGTCAGTCACATTCCTTAATTTGACCTTTCTCTGTGCAAACATTTGCTGCCTCACTTGCGCACCCATTTTATTTCAATTCCTTGCCTTCGTAGTTCATCGCCAAAACGCTCCCCTAAGTGGAAAGCGCTAAATTGGAATACCAAGAGGCCATTCTGCTCCTTGAGCCTTTTCCAATGTTAAATTATATCATGGCTGATCTATCCCTCAGCTCGTATTCCCGCCATTTCCCCCAAACGATTGAAATTCGGAGCTAAAATAAACGTATTCAACTCCGTCTGGAAAATACGAATGGAACCAACATCCCCAACCTCTTTGTGGAAGTTTTCCAGATTTCTTTAAATTTTTCATAATTTTTTTTACTCATTTTCTCTGCTAACTGGACTGGCTCTAATGCACTCTTTTTCTACATTCCCCCTCCATCCAGCATAAACAGTTTCTCTATAAATAGACGAAATAGTTTTTGGGGAAACTACATAAATGGAACTTGTTTATTTTGATGTTTTCTTACTGAATAAAGCAGCATAGAAAGAAACGTGCAAGTGACAGCGTTCCCCAGAGGCAAGACATTTTTTACATACTACTTGGATGATAACATGACTACAGTTAATAACAATAATAGCAATAACAGTTGCATTTGATATAACGCCGTATCACATCTTCGGGACACCACACAGTGCTTCATAGGATATACCGTAAATGAATTGACTGTATATTGTGAGTGCGAAGCACTGCAGCAAATTGTACACATCGCTATCCAAGTGGATGAAGTGCCCAATTTATTATCAACGCTAATATTCCGAAGGAATTGTTATCTCTGGAAAATCGAAACGCCAATCTATTAACAACCTGCTTCCTACTTACTGCTGGTAACCAGAGACGTGTGTGTGGAATAAGGAAAGTTGCACAATGCTTCGTTCTGCTGGGAATTGAACCAAAGTCTCTCCCTTGTGTGGCGAGTGCTATAACCACTGAGCTACAGGGTTCCACATGGCAGTTTTTGTAGGGTGGAATCGCTGATCTGTGCCACTGTGGGGCTCAGTGCACAGTAATACCCCGCGGAGTCTGTAACTCTCACTTGCAATATATTTAATGGGACGGTTCTCTCCGCTTTAGACACATTCGTTGAGAAACGTTCTTTTGCAAAGTCCGCGTGGTCCTTGTTCCTGTTTTTGGTGGATGTTCTGAGTATATATTCTGGAGCTTTGTTGGTTAAGTGACGGTACCAGAACAGGTAGTCAGAGCCGGTGTTTGCAACTGTATAATTACACTGCAGAGCAACATCCTCCCCTTCAGTCACTGTCACAATAGATTGGAGCTGTGTTACACTGTCTCCTCCACAAATTCCTGGAAAACATAAAATCAATACCAACAATGAGAATAGTTATCCTTGTGTTTGATACAGAGCCTTATATAATTAGTAGTAGTTCTTTTGAGGGGTTATTAGCCCCGAAATGCGTTCCATCAATCGACTACGGAAATGGCACGTTCTTAGTGTGGATAAACATGTTCATACATGTGTAGAGTAAGGAAACTTTTCTAAGGTTTCACTGTGTCTCAACCGGGAACCGAACCAAGTTCCTCTCACTTGGGAGGCCAATTCGCTGTTCGGTGAGCTAGAAAACTCTACGAGGCATGCTTGATTTTGCTTATTTTAGTCTACAAAACATAAGCATTGGTTAATACTGTCACGAAACACACTGACAGAGCGAGTTTATCGCTTACCTGAAAAGGTAATGATCACTGCTATCACATAGATAAACATTGCCGTATGTATTTAATGGCAGGTGGCGTTGACAGAGCGTTGATGGTGTAGTTGGATAATGTTGGCTGGGAGTCACTAAGATACCATGAGGAGGGATGAACACGAAATAATCTGTAGAAGTTGCCATATACTGTGAGGGAGCAAGTCTGAGGTTATGTACAAACCTTGTGTATGTGTCATTGCGCGTCATCTTCTCTTCTCTGCCATCTGACTCCTCCATTGGTTCTCGTCCATCACTGACATGTCTTCGTTCAGCCGAATAGGTGCCTGACACCTGCAGCAAGTTACACCCTTATTTCAGTTCATCCAAAACAATTGCGTGAGTTGCATATCTGTGTGCCATCTGTGCATGTCAATGTGCCTGTGGAAAGGAACTTGCTTTCTTCTTCGAAGGACACATCCTGATTATCTTCGCAGTTCTCCAGGCAAAGACCGTAACGAGTTTTGGGCAAGTTTCCTTTTTCCACACGCCGAACAGTAATCCATCGAAAACAATAATAAATAGGTCAGTTTCATTCCAAGACTCCTTGTGGGACTATGCTGTGCGCAATTGCCTGCCGCGTTTCGCCCACATATATGCGGTCAATACACTTTACAGTAAATTCTGTGAAGCACTTTGAGACGTCTAGAAGACGTGAGAAGCGCTATATCAAATGCAACAGGTATTTATTACTGTTATAAGTGACAAGACTAGGGGTGGCAAATCTATGTGAGGCTAAATTCTGATTACGTACTTTCATTTTTTTCATTGATAAACGGGATTGATACGCCATCTGTCTACTTACAGGATTACCATAATTTTCTCTTCATAAGCTGTGGAATATAAACATCTCTGCATCTATAATAATATTTGATGCCTTCGATAGAGCGCCTAATGATTGATTCGAGATATGTCGATGCTATTCACAGCATATAATAGCAGTAACCATTATGATTATGATTGCGTTTTATATATGACCTGATCACATCATCGAGACGACTCAAATGGCCTCACACGATATCATGCAATATGAATTGATTATACATTATTTTGGAGCAGTGTAGCTGCAAATTTCCCACAGCATCGTTCCGCAAACTCCCTTGGCAAAGTCTTCCCTTGTGAAAGGCCCCAACGGAATGTAATATTTCTAAATATATTTTCATATTCAATTGACCCAAAAACTATCCCATAGATTTCTGTCATGTTTTAAAATTATAACTTTTTAAGGCAGTATTACCCTGGTAAAGCTTACCGCCAAATTACAAAGAACCGGGTTCCTACTCACTGAAGAGTGGAGTGCATGTGGAGTAATGAAACTAATCACTGGAGGTTTGTGTACGGCCTCTCTATGTGATTGTGTCACTGTGTCTCCGCTGCACACACGTAGGTGGCGGCGTCTGTCACTTCTGTGCGTGTGATGCTCAGATTACTGCCCTTCTCTCTATAGTTCATTGTAGCTGTGATCCTCTTCGTCTGCTGCTCTCCTGTCTGTCCTGTTACCAAGTGTTTGAGGGTCTGGTTCGGATACTGTCTGTACCATTGTAATACCCGGTTTTCTGTTGTGGAACAGCTGATAATTACTTGTTCCTTCTCCGCAACAGTCACAGGGAGTGGCGACTGGGAGACTGTATCCTGACCACTGACACCTGGTAAACACAAAACAATTGGTTTGTGAAATTCACCCATTAATTTAAGTAGAATTACAAACAATTTCTGTAAAGCACACTCACCCCAGAGGGTCACGGCAGCTTTCAGGAGCAGGAACACTAAAGTGTAATCGCACTTCATAACGAATCTTTCAGCGCTTTGATGAACAAATGCAAGTTTCCTTTGAAACCTCAATCAACTTTCCTCACTCCACACGCCTCTGTTTACAGAACACGAAGTAGGAATCCGATAGTCAAATGACGAATCGCTTTCAAAGGGTAATTATCCCTAAAAAAAAATTGGGACTCGACTCGAGTCTGTTTGATTATCTCTGTTTTGTCCAATTGTTTCTATAGTTTAGACCATACAATACGCAGTCACTACACTTTACAGTTTATCATGTGAAGCGCATCCACATGCCTCAGAGATGATTTAAAGCGCTGTATAAAACGTCAAGTATTGTTATGATAGTCACAAGAAGGCAGGACGAGGTATTCAGTGGAAGACCCTGAGTGTGTGCGGGCGGCTACACTATGTGTTGGCATCAAATCCCCGGGGGCAGGTGTCAAGTTGATAATAAGTTGAAACGAGACATTGCGACGGTTCAAAGCGAAAGGGGAGGAATCACGTAATATCAGCAGTTTCTCAGATGTCTCTGCCCCAATTGGTGGAAAGTTTCCTTCCGGCCCATTTCCGCTCTATGCATCTGAGTTTCAGAAGTTTGGGCGCTAAACACAATCATTTATGGCTTAATTCATTGCTTCAAGTTATTTTACTGGGCTTTTTATTTCTCTGAATTACGCTTCATATATTGATATTGATTTTTGTTAAGCTGGTTTCTAACATACGTGGAAACCCCTTCACCATATTTATGATTATCCAAATCAATCTGAGAGATATATTAACTTGCCATGCTTTTGATATCGCGACTGATCACGTCTACGAGACGCCTAAAAGCGCTACACAGGTTATTGTGTCAAGTGCAGTGACAGCGTATTATATGGGGGAAACGTAGCAACGAATTGCATACATCAATGTCACACAAAACTGTGGCCGTTAGAGCGACAATATTTTTTAAAAAATCGATTTTTTATGTTTTTTTATTATTCATTTCCTTGCGTCCAAACTACAACTGGATTTTTCCATGTATTGCAAACGAATACATTCTCCGTCTCTCTCTCTTTCCCTCCGTCTCTCTTTCTCTGTCTCTCTTTCTGTCTCTCTCTCTCTGTCTCTCTCTCTCTCTCTCGCTCTCACCTTGTCTCTCTCTCTCTATCTAACTATCTATCTCTCTCATGCAAAAAANCACACACACACTCTCGCTCTTTCTCTCTGAAATAACCAATTCTGGTTGCTGAGTTGCTGAGAGTATGAGCTATAGCCCTCATCACATCTTCAGGACATCTGAAAGCGCTTCACGGTATCTACAGCAAAGTGTATACATTAGATGAAGTTTCGCAAGAGCAAAATTTAGGAACCTCTGATTCTGCTTTATGGTAACCCCTGGAGATCAGCAAGCTAAAACTGGGTTAATTTCAAGCGCCTTATCACGTCTTCGAGAAGCCTCAAAGCATGTTGCCTCATAGGCAATTTACACTATGTGTTGCTTGCGAGACGCGGCAGCGAATTCTACACAGCAGTGAACCGCAAATAGTGGTATATTGATTAAACTCTATCTATTCCTTTATGAAGGGAACATTCCCTAGAAAAAAAAATATTCCCAAAATGAGGAACAGCTGGATTCCTACTTACTGCTCGGTAAACAGAGGCGAGTGGATGGAGTAAGGAAACTTGCCTAAGCTTCCGCCCTGACCTGAAGGGGAATCCAACCCAGGTCCACTCTCTTGTGATGCGAGTGGTATAACCACACCAATACAGGACTCCACAGACTCTGTACACCACACTCCCTGTTATAATTGTGGAAACACATCAGTCTGTTCAAACCACGAACTTAAATGTGTGAGAAGAGGCCATGATTCTCTGCTGAGTTTTTGTACAGTGATTCTGCCTTCCTGTAACAGTGTGGGGTCCAGGGCACAGTAGTACACAGCGCTGTCACCCACAACAGCCCCGAGTATCTGCAGGTTAATTACTTTATTCTCCTTGATCAGCTCGGCGGTGAAACGGTCAGGAGGGTTGTCTTCATTTCCAGAGGCATATATCCTGAACAAGTACTGAAGAGCTCCATCGGGATATTGCCTGTACCAGAAGGCAGTCTGCAATGAGGAATAACTGCAGTTCAGTGTCACGTTTTGTCCTTCAAAATCTGTTATCTCGGGAGGATATTGGGTGACTGCATCTTGCCCGTAGACTTCTGAAAGTACAAAAAAAAAACATTTTGCTGAGCAACGTTCATGGAGATTTGCAATCATAATAATTATAATAATAATTTCACTTCTATATCACGTTATCGCACGGTTTGGACGTCTCAAAGCGCACACAGAATACATTATTATGAGAACTGACTCTATATTTTGAGGGAGAAAAGTTGCAGCCAATTAAGCGCTGCGTTGTCGCCCAAACCGTCATGGAATGATTGACGAAATTACTATTGATTGATTTATTCTTTAATATATTATTACTTTCGGATAGCTATCCCTGAAACAATTATCAACCGGGTTCCTACTTACCGCCGATAATCACAGGCTTGAGGTCTAAGCAAATTTGCTGGAAGTTTCAATTTGCCCGAGAATCGAAAACAGGTCCTGTCGCTTGAGAGGTGAGTGCTCTCAACACTAAGCTTCTGATATAATATAATGTAAAGGCCATGCTCTGGATATGTCCACTCATACTTACCGGCTATGGTGAGGATTGCTATCAGTAACTGGCAGTGAGCTGTCATGTTGGCCGCTGAGTTGTGGACAGACAATCGGATCTCTTCCTTTGTATATCGCTGTGTTGCTGCTTCAGTGACAAGTTGTGAGGTAGCGGCTGATCTGATGTGTTCATTGGTTTATTACCTCCAATTGTAGGCGTTTCCCACTCACCAGAAGTTCTTAAATTTGATCTTCTGGCGATTGGTAGCCAATGGGCCTGGGATTGGATGGGAGCAACGACTTGTCTTTCACCCACAAAGAATGTACTTTACGTTATATTCTGTGATGCTATTTGAGACGTCTGGAATAGTAATGAGTCGCTGTATAAAGTGCAAAGTCTATTATCATTGCTGTGATTGCTTTAGTTTGGTTGCTGTTGAACAATGCAGCCCAACCTAAGTAATTGAAGCTTTAATTTCTACCATCAAAGCTGAGGTGAAAGCCTTTCCCTGTTGATGATAGTTTCTATTCTGAGTCAGAATGTTGTTGGTTCAGGAGACAAGTCGGCACTTTGAGCCCACAGTCTCGACTGAAAGTCAAATACAGGACTGTGGGTGGAATGCGTTGTCCTCAAAACTCAGATAAAACCGATCATTGACGTTATGAATATTCGTGGGGAAATTAATGTTTGAATATTGCTTCATATTTTGGCTCACAACGTGCAGTCACTGCTTCTTACAGAAATGCCATTTAAAGTCTTGGAACCGCCTCCAACGTGAAAAGAGCTGTATTAAAGGCAAGTAATATTGTTATTGTTAATATTGTTATCGACGGCCAAATCTTCTTATCATTGCAACAAAATAAGGAATCTGCAAACTCAGATACCTAAACCATATTAAACAAAGTCAGATTTAATCTTCTTCTGCATTGAAACCGAAACAAGCGAACATAATGCTGCTAACAAAATGAAGCACATTTGTTCCCGAAATGAGAACTATTAAGTGCGGCTGCTTACTTGGGAGAATGACAATTAAACATAGACTCAGCAATTTAAATTGCTTCTTGAGTAACCTAAGGCCACGCCGTAGGCAAATCTTTGTAAATTGCAGCTGATCCAGTAACAGTGTATAAGTTGGAAGTGTGTCACCTGTAACAGGAAGCACCTGTTATTGCTGACAAGTCAATTAGTTACAGAAAGGAACCTGACAAGTTATCTGAGTTGCAGCTCATGTTATATATGTTTTGGTGCGACATCTGCTGCTGGATTGCAGCTAAAGCACGTGTACCGTTGGAGGCATTTAACAGCAAATAGTTCAAATAGTTAATCTTATCTTTTCCGGTTGCGAATGTTGCTGTATAAAAGAAAGTTGTTGTTTTGGCTGCAAGTCTACTTTAAACAGCACAGATGGACATGCACACGTTGCGAGACTCCCAAGGAAGCAAGACGCTTGAAGTCATTTATGTGAATGTAGCATTATTATATTTAATAATAATAATAAAATTCATTGCATTGATTCACTTGGTAAAGCGCCATATCTCGTATTCGAGACACTTCAAATCCCTTCAGAGAATAGACTGTACACGAGTTGACTGCATATTGTATGGGAGAAACGCGGCAGTCAATTGCTCACATCAGTGTCACACTGGATTGAGTGCACACTTCAGTAATAATATTATTGTTTTGAAGGAATTATTAACGCTGGGAAATCGATTCGCCAATCGAATAACAACCGGGTTCCTTCTTTTACTGCTCGTTGAACAGAGTTGTTCGTGGAATAAGGAAACGTGCACAAAGCGAGGCGAATCCTCTCTCTACTGAGCTACAGGACTCCACCTGACAGTTTTTGTACGGAGGAACCGCTGATCTGTGCCTCTGTGGGGCTCAGTGCACAGTAATACACCGCGGAGTCTGTAACTCTCACTTGCAATATATTCATGTGAACGGTTGTCTCCGCTTGAGACACATTCGTTGAGAAACGTTCTTTTGCAAAGTCTGCACGTTGCTGCTTGTTATTCCTGATGTACGTATTAAGGATATATTCTGGAGCTTTGTTGGGGTAGTGTCTGTACCAGAACAGATATGGATTATCGTTGTTTGTAGCTGTATAATTACACTGCAGATAAACAGTCTCCCCTTCATTCACTGTCACAGTAGATTGGAGCTGTGTCACAGAGACTCCTCCACAATGTCCTGGGAACAAGACAAAAATCAGCGTTCAACACAGTAACAACATTAATAATAATATTATTGATACAGCGACTGATCATGTTTTCGTAACATCTCAAAGTACTTCACAGAAAACACTTTAACTGTATTTCTTGGGCCAATGCAGCACCCAATTATGCAATAGCACACGAACAGTCGTGGTTTGATTGAACGAATCGTGAACAAAATCGTAGGGATTATCCTACCATGAAAATCCATTCGCAAATTCACTTACAACGGATTCCTACAGCTATTGAAACAGAGTCGTGTGTTCGTAGTAACGAAATTCACCTGAGGTTTCTCCCTGCCCAGGCATCAAACCCAAGTCCTCTCTCTTGCGATGCGAGTGCTATATCAACTGAGCTACAGGACTCTACAACGCCAAAATTCCTGCAGCGTTTTGCTTATCTAATGCAAGAAAATAGGCATTGGACAATATCTGCGGCATAGAGACTTCTTGAGCGAGTTGATGGCTTACCTGACAAGATAACGATGGCGACCACATAGATATACATTGTCATATGTATTTAATGGCAACGGGCGTTGACAGTGCGTTGATGGTGTAGTTGGAGAATGTTGGCTGAGAGGAAGTACGATACAGTGATGAGCTGAATAAGAAATCATACACAGAAGTTGCCATATGCCGTGAAGGAGCAGATCTGAGGGTTATGTACTAAACTTGTGTCCCTCTCGTTGCTCGTCATCTTCTCTGCGCTGCCATCTCTCTCCTCCATTGGTTCTCTTCCATCACGGACATGTCTCTGTAGAACCGGGTGTCTGACACATGGAGCAAGTTACTCCCTCCTTAAACTCCTCCAATGCCTGTACATGAGTTCCACTTTTGTGTTCTCTTGAAGGACTCATCCTGATCAGTTAACTTTTCATGTCACGAGGCGCAGACTGGCCACGAAACAAGACTCGGGGCAGGTAAATCTCTGTTGGGCGACACTCTGATCATGTACTTATTAATTGTCTTTTATTACTCATGTCCACGCTTGTTATGCCAACTATCCGATGGCAGGACAATCCCTCCCCCCGAGCCCCCAACACCCAACTTTCGCAAACAGCAGATTTTCACATCTCTTCTTCTGAAGTGACAATGATCAGTGCATTTGATATAGTTCCTGATCACATTACTGCGACCTCTCATAGCGCTTCTCAGTTTGTGCATTAAACTGTAGTGACTGTTTGTTTTGTGGAATAAACGCGGCAGCCCATGTGCACGCAAGTCGTCTCACAAACAGTGCTCGATGTGTTGAGCACATTTGAAAAACAAGTCCTGCCTGTTAACAACCTCTCAAAACTTTATCGCTGAAACCACGACTGTTGTGTGAAATTGGTTCCCGAGTTTCGCCCATAAAATTCACAGTCACGACACATTATACTGCATTCGCTGCAGTGCTGTGAGGCATCGCGGAGACGAGACGAAGCGCTGTATCAAATGTCAAGAATTATTGTGATATAGATGTTTAAAACGAGGTCGGATGTTGTATTAAGTGGAAGCCCCTGAGTGTGTGCAGACGGCTGGAAACTTTCTGCCAGTTACTGTGTTGTACGATTTATTTCGCGGAATGATCCTTCATACATAATCATATAGTTTTCTTAAACTGGTGTCTGACATATATGGAAACCATTTCCATGCATATGATTATCTAAACCCACCTTTGGGTTGTAATAAAAGCGCTGGTAATTAACATAACGATTTATCACTTGTCCGAGTCGACTGTACGATCCTCAGAGGGTACCGTGTAAAGTGCATCGACAGTGTACTTTGTGGGCAACACCCGGCAGCCAAGTGCATAGTGCAGCGTCTCTCATACAGTCTTTGATCGAGTGATCCATTTTGTTGATGGATTATTACACCCGAAAAAAGAGATAATCCAAACTGCTGTGAATCGGGTTCCTAGTTCCGCCTCAGTAAACCATTAAAAATAATAAGGATCTTTGCATTTTATACAGCGCTTTATCACTTATTCGATGACACATAGCATTTGGTAGGTTGTACCGTGAAGTAAATTGACTGTTTATGTTATGGCCGTAATGTCGCAGTCGTTTGCGCGCAGCAGTGTCCTACAAACAGTTGTGGATTGAATTTTTTTCTCTATTTATAGGAATTATCACCATCGGAAAAACGATCCGTCAATCAACTAACAACCATATTCCGACTTACTGCTGGATATACAGACGCATGTAGAGTAACGAAACTTGGCCAACATTTTGCACTGCCCGATATTGAACCCAATTATTTCGCTTGCGAAGCGAGTGCTCTAACCATTGAGTTGCAGTAAAACCAACATGTTTTTGTACAGGTACCTCTTGGACACACAGCACTGTGCCTTCCGCACAAAAGTAAGTGGCGGTGTCTGTCACCCGAAGGTTTTGGATTGTTAGAGTGCAGTTTCTCTGTCTTGTATTAGCCAAAGCGCGTATCCTGTCCTTCATATTGATGTCTTTTGTCCCCAAAACCAAGAACCGGATGGAACCGTTTCCATACTGTGTGTACCAATGAAAGGTTGGGCTGTACCCTGTGGTGTTGCACTCCATAGATACGTTTCCATTTTCATTCCCTGTCACGGCCTGAGGTGACTGTGAAACATCACTGTCAGCCAATACACCTGGAAAGATAACATAAATGAACATACTCGCAAAGGAATTAGGATAGTGTCTGGCGCGATAAACTGTAATTATTTTGCAGGTAAAAAAGAATTTGTTTATCCAAATTCATGCACTACTTACACAAAAGCTTTATTGTTAAATTCAAAATAATATACGTTGCGCTGAAAATCTGCTTCATTCTCAACTCTCTTCGATCCACTTCAATATATATCGATGAATTGCAACCAGAAATCATCTAAAGTCAGCGTCTGGTGGATAAACGTTGGTTCACTTGAGACGTTGACTCTTATCCCCGCGTCATTACTCTGTCTCTGTTCATTGCTGGAGATGTATTGCGACTCCTCCTATCTTTTAAGTTCAGATTCCCTCCGCTTCGCAGTGGCAAACCACAGTAATGTGTGAAAGAGACAGTGTAGAGGAAGCGAGTTACAAAGACTGAAGCAGATAAAGGTAAAAATAACAATAACCCATATAACGCCTTATCACGTCATTTAGACGTCCCAAAGCGCTTCATGGAGTATACTGTAAAGTTAATTGACTGCATAAGTTGTGGGACAGTGCGGCAGATCATTACGCGCATACGTCGCCCACAAATATTTGTGGCTTGAATGACTTATTTAGCATTTTTTAAGGAAATGTTACCACTGAAATCTATCAGCCATCTGAGTAGCAACCGGGTTACTATTTACTCCAAGCCGTGTGGAGTAAGGATAAGTGCCAAAAAATTTGCCCCAATAAGAATCGAACCAATGTCTCTTTCTTCCGAGGCGAGTGCTCTAACCACTGAGCTATACGTCCAGATGTCCTGAGGAATGAGCCCAGATCTTGATCATAATAATAATTATTAGACAGAGCCTAACAATAATTCCTCCAAATCCAAGAACAATAATAAATTGGTCATTTCCAATCTACCTCTGTTTGTGAGACATTGCTGTGCGCAATTGGCTGCCGCGTTCGCCCACAAACATACAGTCAATTCACTTTCCAGTGTGTTCTGTGAAGCGCTTTGGGACGTCCTCCCGACGTGAAAAGCGCTATACAAATGCAAGGATTATTATTATTATTATTATTATAGTGATGATTATATTTATGATTGCATTTGGTAAAGCGCCCAAAAGTGCCATTGGGACGACAGAAAGCGTTTCGCAGAATATGATGTGCAGCGTTATGATGTACAGAGATTACTGGAGGCGAAACGGGTCGTCTACTGCACACGAGTATTCATATGTACAGGGAACAACTTGTTGTTATTTTTTNAAGGGATTATTAATTCTGGAAAAGCGATGAGCCAAGAGACTATCAACCGTGTTGCTGCTTCTACGAGATAGACAGAGGCAAAATAACAATTATGTTGTATTATATTATGTATAGCAACGACATTGTGATTGTGACAGTTGAAACGTGGTCGTCTATTGCACACAAAGAGTAAACGATTGAGCTACCAAACTGTTGTTATAATTTTTAAGGAATTGTTACTCCTGGAAAAGCGACACGCTGTTGGAATGCCAACCGTGTGCCTGCAACTGATAGGAAGGCAGAGGTATGTGTGTGGAGCAAAGAAATTTACCCTATGTTTCGTCCCACCCGGGAATCAAACCCAAGACTTCACGCTTAAGAGCTGAATTAGCTAAAGTCAAAACAATATAACACAGGACTCTGTGAGTAAACAGACATAAATGCTGTTTTAATTTTACTTGATGCAATGGTTCCCCCTCGCGTTTCAGCAGCAAATGAACCGCTTGCAGTTTTTGTACGGTGCCGCCACAGCTCGGCAGCAGTGTGGGCCTCTTGGCGCAGTAATACACGGCACTGTCCCCGATCAGGACGTTGGCAATACTCAGTTTGAAATCTTCGTTCGTTTTATCGACTTTGGAGGAAAATCGATGTTGGAAGTCTGGGCTCTTATTATCCTTCCCTGCAACAGACTGAAGAATGTAGACAGGAGCGTTCCTGGAGGCTTGTCGGTACCAAAACAGACCGTACGCGTCACTTATTTTCTTTAAGGTGCAGGATAATTTCACATCTTTACTCTCTTCAACTGATATTTCAGCAATCGGTTGATTCCCAATGTCTTGCAGGCTGTTTCCTGTGATTTAAAAGAAAATATTGTTGAGCAGCAAGTTTGTCTAATATGAAGACTGTAGTGAATTGGTGAGAGCATTCGCCTCAGAAGCAAGAGTTATGTGGCTTTGATATCAGGACAGGGGAAAGCTGAGGAAATTTTCCCTACTCCATACGCCTTTGTTTCAGAAGCAGTAAATAGGAACACGTTTACAAGTCGATTGGCGCTTCTCTTTTCCAGGGGTAATTAGCCCTTCAATAATGGATCAATAATGAAACAGATAATAATTTGGTCATTCAATCCATGATTATTTGAAGAAAACTGCTGTGCACAATCGGCTCGAATAAAGGATTAGGCACTATATCAAATTCAATGATTATTAATATTATAATGCGGTAAAAGTTATAACAAGATATTAGAAAAAGAAGGTATACAAAAGATACGAACGGTAAAGTAAGCTGAGAGTGATTGAGAGCACAGCACATGTCTCCCACATGAGCATCCTGATCCCGTGTCTGACATTAACTCCCCAATGTGGACTGATGGGGCTTTTGGGCTCCGTAGCCACACTGTTACAGCCCCATCCACACAGAGCCCCGCCCACACAGCCACTGCCACGCCCACAGAGCTACCATTCAGTCACTGCCCCGCCCACACAGTCACTGCCACGCCCACAGAGCTACGTCATTCAGTCACTGCCCCGCCCACACTACGCCACAGCGCCCAATCACTGCCGTTACTTTACAGAGCCCCGCCCACACTGAGCCCCGCCCCTTCCACTCCCCCCACACAAACACACAAAGTGCCACACAATCAGGTCATTCAATCCACAATAATGTTGGGCACTCTTTTACACAGTTGGCTACCAAATTTCGCCCACACAATACAATCTAACGACCCATTCAACCCCTCCCCCCCTCCACCCCACACCCCACAATCTCCCACACCCACAGTGCCGCAAAGTAAGGCAACTCAAACCACAGCAATTTGCGGGACATTGCTGTACACAATTGGCATCAAACAGTATCGTCACTCAACTTTCCAGCGTATTCTGTGAAGAGCTTCCAGACATCTCAATGACATAATATGGCAGTATATCAAATGCAATCTTTGTTATTATTATCGTTAGTATTACTGTTCTGAATAAGACATGCTCTTACAATTGTGTTCATTAACCGTGTTAGAGAAATGGTTTTATCAAATAGAGCCTTGTCATTTGGTCAATACGCCACAAAACTCCTGCGGTAGAAACCTGGTTATATCTCGAGCAGTGCAATGGCAGTTTTATAGTCCCTTCGTACAAGCCGCCTGGACCTGGGATTAACATCAACTCGGCAGGACGAGCTTCACCGACAATAAAAGCAGCCAGGCCTGCTCTAGAGTGTCAGCCCAGAACAGAAAAAAATAATCCAATACATATTAGACAGTGATCTTTTCAGTCGCATTTCAATGTGTCAGTTGCGGGATGAAATATCACTGTTGTTGTTATACAGTTATATACTATTAAGTTGCTTAATGTTCACGTTTAATGTAGTTGCCTAACCAAACAGTGAGGAGGGGAGACGTAATTTTTTTTCACACAGCAAGTTATTCCGATCTTGAACGCGTTGCCTGAAAGGGCAACTGAAGCAGTTACGGTTACAACTTTCAAGAGGGAATTGTTATAACGTAGATAAAACTATTTATTAGCGGCTGCTATTTGGGATGAAGGCAATAACATTCAACGTGCAGCATAGAACTTGTTTCTTGAGCAACCTAAGCATTGTATGAATACTTTAGGCAAATATTTGTAAATTTCAGTTGAAATAGCAATAGTGGAAATGAGTGAAATATGTCAACTGCAACAGGAAGCACCTGTTACTGCTGCAAAGGAAGTTAGTTACAGAAAGTAACGCGACAAGTTATGTGAGTTGCAGCTCATGTTCTATGTGTTTGTTTAATGCGCCATCTTCTGGTGGGTTGTAGCTACAGCACGTTTACAATTGGAGGGTTTTCACAACCTAACTATTTTGGGCCCGTCTTGCCTTTCCTTGGTGCTATGTTCTCCACTGTAAATTGATATATTAGTCACATTTCCCTGCTCGTTACTCCTATTTTCTGTTGTTCCCTGGAACCTTCGTGTACAACGTCAGTCACATTCCTTAATTTGACCTTTCTCTGTGCAAACATTTGCTGCCTCACTTGAGCACCCATTTTATTTCAATTCCTTGCCTTCGTAGTTCATCGCCAAAACGCTCCACTAAGTGGAAAGCGCTAAATTGGAATACCAAGAGGCCATTCTGCTCCTTGAGCCTTTATGTCATGGCTGATCTATCCCTCAGCTCATATTCCCGCCATTTCCCCCAAACGATTGAAACATCTGACCTAAAATAAATGTATCCAACTTCGTCTGGATAATAGGAACGGAACTAACATCCCCAGCCTCTTTGTGGAAATTTTCCAGATTTCCTTAAATTTTTCATAATTTTTTTTCTCATTTTCTCTGCTAACTGGACTGGATAATGCACTTTTCTTCTACATTCACCAACCAACCAGAATAAACAGTTTCTCTATAAATAGAGGAAATAGTTTTTTGGGAAACTACATAAATGGAACTTGTTTATTTCGATGTTTTCTTACTGAATAAAGCAGCATACAAAGAAACGTGCAAGTGACAGCGTTCCCCAGAGGCAAGACATTTTTTACTTATTACTTGGATAATAACATGACTATAGTTAATAACAATAACAGCAATAACAGTTGCATTTGTTATAACGCCGTATCACAACTTCGAGACGCCACACAGTGCTTCATAGAATATACCGTAAATGAATTGACTGTATATTGTGAGTGCGAGGCACTGCAGCAAATTGTACGCATCGCTATCCCAGTGGATGAAGTGCCCAATTTATTATCAACACTAATATTCCGAAGGAATTGTTATCTCTGGAAAATCGAAACGCCAATCTATTAACAACCTGCTTCCTACTTACTGCTGGTAACCAGAGACGTGTGTGTGGAATAAGGAAAGTTGCACAATGCTTCGTTCTGCTGGGAATTGAACCAAAGTCTCTCCCTTGTGTGGCGAGTGCTATAACCACTGAGCTACAGGGTTCCACATGGCAGTTTTTGTAGGGTGGAATCGCTGATCTGTGCCACTGTGGAGCTCAGTGCACAGTAATACCCCGCGGAGTCCGTAATTCTCACTTGCAATATATTTAATGGGACGGTTTTCTCCGCTTTAGACACATTCGCTGAGAAACGTTCTTTTGCAAAGTCCGCGTGGTCCTTGTTCCTGTTTTTGGTGGATGTTCTGAGGATATATTCTGGAGCTTTGTTGGTTAAGTGACGGTACCAGAACAGATATTCAGAGCCGGTGTTTGCAACTGTATAATTACACTGGAGAGAAAAATCCTCCCCTTCAGTCACTGTCACAACAGATCGGAGCTGTGTTACACCATCTCCTCCACAACGTCCTGGGAACCAGAAGTAGAATGATAACAGTAATAATAGCGATTCTTATATTTGATACAGAGCTTTTTCATGTCGTTAACTTGTCACCAAACATTTCACAGAATATACTGTCTCTGTGCATTTTGGGGGCGAAACATGTGACCGCATTGTTATTAGTCATTGTTTTTTTAAGAGATTATCAGTCCCGAAATGCGATCCATCGATCGGCTAAAAAAAGGCACTTACTTACTAATTGGTAAAGAGTTACATGTGCGTAGAGTAAGGAAACTTGCCAAAGGTTTCACTGTGTCTCAATGGGGAACTGATAACAGTTCCTCTCACTTGCGAGGCCGATTCGCTGTCCAGTAAGGTACAGAAATTTACGGTTCATTTCAACTGTTTGTTATATTTGTGCAATAAAACATATGCATTGGATAATACGGTCAGGAACCAGAATGATAGAGCGAGTTTATCGCTTACCTGACAAGGTAATGATCACTGCTACAACATAGATATACATCGCCGTATGTACTTAACGGCGCGGGGCGTTGAGAGAGCGTTGATGGTGTAGTTGGAGAATGGTTCCTGGGAGTCTATAAGATACGGTGAGGAGGGCTGAACAGGAAACAACGTACAGAAGTTACCATATGCTGTGAGGGAGCAGGTCTGAGGGTTATCTACCAACGTTGTGTCTGTGTCATTGCACGTCATCTTCTCTGCTCTGCCATCTCGTTCCTCCATTGGTTCTCTTCCATGACTGACATGTCTTCGTTCAGGCGGGTGTCTGACACCTGCAGCAAGTTACACACATATTTCAGTTCATCTAAAACAATCGCATGAGTTCCACATCTCTGTGCCATCTGAGCATGTCAATGTGCCTGTGGAAAGCAACTTGCTTTCTTCTTGGAAGGACATATCCTGATTCAATATCGTCGCAGATCCCTAGGCAAAGACCGTCAAGGGTCTTGGGCATGTTTCCTTACTGCATACGCCTTATAATATTCCCTCCAAAACAATAATAAATAGATCATTTCAATCAACGACTGTTTGTGGGACACTGCTGTGCGCAATTGGCTGCCGCGTTTGGCTTACAAATATACGGTCAATTCATGTTACTGTATAATCTGTGAAGCGCTTTGAGAAGTTCAGAAGACGGGAAAAGCGCTATATCGAATGCAATGATTATTTATTATTATTGGAAGGAACAAGACCCTGAATCTGATTTAAGTACTTAAAAAAAAATTTTATTGTTAATATCCAGAATTGGTATGCCATCTGTCTCGTTGCATGAATAACATACTGGTCTCTCCAGAAGCTGCAATATGTAAACATTTCTGTTTTATAATAATAATCCTTGCCTTCAATATAGCACATAATCATGCATTCGAGATGTGTCGATGCGCTTCACAGTATATATAGTAATCATAATGATACTCATTCCATTCAATATATAACCTGATTACGTGATCGAGGCGTCTCAAATCGCCTCACACGATATCACGTAATATGAATTGGTTCGATGTTTGTTGGGCGCAGTGTGGCGGCAAATTTACCCCGAAGTTAAGAGGCAGAAACTAAGAGGCAGTGAGTGCTGAGCAGTTACTGTGATGAACAAGAGGGGAATTGCCGGCTGATCACTGGAGGTTTGTGTACGGCCTCTCCATGTGATTGTCTCACTGTGTCTCCACTGCACACAAGTAGGTGGCGGCGTCTGTCACTTCTGTGCCTGTGATGCTCAGATTACTGCCCTTCTCTCTATAGTTCATTGTAGCTGTGATCCTCTCCTTCTGCGGCTCTCCCGACTGTCCTCTTACCAAGTGTTTGAGGGCCTGGTTCGGATACTGTCTGTACCATTGTAATGCCCGCGATTGTGTTGTGAAACAGCTGATAATTACTTCTTCCTTCTCCCCAACAGTCACAGAGAGTGGCGACTGGGAGACTGTATCCTGACCACTGACACCTGGTAAACACAAAACAATTTGTTTGTGAAACTCACCCATTAATTTAAGTAGAATTACATACAATTTCTGTAAAGCACACTCACCCCAGAGGGTCACGGCAGCTTTCAGGAGCAGGAACACTAAAGCGTAATCGCACTTCATAACGAATCTTTCAGCGCTTTGATGAACAAATGCAAGTTTCCTTTGAAAGCTTAATCAACTTTCCTCACTCCACACGCCTCTGTTTACAGAACACGAAGTAGGAATCCGATAGTCAATTGGCGAATCGCTTTCAAAGGATAATTATCCCTAAAAAAAATGGGACTCGACCCGTGACTGTTCCAGTCAGGAACCTCGGCGTTTTGTTCGACCCTGAGCTGTCCTTTCTCCCTCACATCCGCACTACAACTGGCACCGCCTTCCATCACCTTCGGAACATCGCCAGCCTACGGCACTACCTCACCCCTCACGCTGCTGAAACCCTGGTCCACGCCTTTGTCACCTCAAGGCTGGACTATGGGAACTCTCTCCTCGCCGGCCTTCCCGCCACCTCCCTCCACAAGCTGCAGGTCATCCAGAACTCTGCAGCTCGTGTACTGTCCCGCACCAGACACCGCGACCACACCACACGCACCCTCGCTCGCCTCCACTGGCTCCCCATCCCCCAGAGGATTGATTTCAAGATCCTCATCCTCACCTACAAGGCCATTCACGGCCTTGCTCCCTCCTACCTCTCCAACCTACTATCACCCTACCTACCTGCCCGTACCCTCCGTTCCTCTGGCTCTGGTCTGCTCCACGTCCCCCGCCCCAACCGCCCTACCATCGGTGTTCGGGCCTTCAGCCTCTCAGCCCCCAGGCTCTGGAACTCCATCCCCAAGTGCCTTCGCCTTGCTTCCTCCCTTTCCTCCTTCAAGGCCGGTCTCAAAACCTTTCTCTTTGACCGTGCCTTCAGCTCCACTCTCGACTCTCTTCCCCTCCTCGCTCCCTCCCTTCCCTCCCCTCACCCTGACCATTTCCCCCTCCTTGCTCCCTCCCTTCCCTCACCCTGACCTTTGGGCACCCTGGACGAGAGACAACTTTCTTCAGCTCAACGTGCGAAAAACCGAGGCCATCCTGATTGGCTCACGTCAGCGCCTCCGCACCTCAGGCGCTGACACCATCAGCATCCAAGGCTGCACTCTCGACCTCTCAAAGCCAGTCAGGAACCTTGGCGTTTTGTTCGACCCTGAGCTGTCCTTTCTCCCTCACATCCGCACCACAACTGGCACCGCCTTCCATCACCTCCGGAATATCGCCAGATTACGGCACTACCTCACCCCTCACGCCGCTGAAACCCTGGTTCACGCCTTTGTCACCTCAAGGCTGGACTATGGGAACTCTCTCCTCGCCGGCCTTCCCGCCACCTCCCTCCACAAGCTGCAGGTCATTCAGAACTCTGCAGCTCGTGTACTGTCCCGCACCAGGCTTCGCGATCACATCACTCCCACCCTCGCTCGCCTCCACTGGCCACCATCCCCCAGAGGATTGATTTCAAGATTCTCATCCTCACCTACAAGGCCATTCACGGCCTTGCTCCCTCCTACCTCTCCAACCTACTATCCCCCTACCTACCTGCCCGTACCCTCCGTTCCTCTGGCTCCGGTCTGCTCCACGTCCCCCGCCCCAACCGCCCTACCATCGGTGGTCGGGCCTTCAGCCTCTCAGCCCCCAGGCTCTGGAACTCCATCCCCCAGTGCCTTCGCCGCTTCCTCCCTTTCCCCTTCAAAGCCGGTCTCAAAACCTTTCTCTTTGACCGTGCCTTCAGCTCCCCTCTCGACTCTCTTCCTCCTCCTCGCTCCCTCCCTTCCCTCCCCTCACCCTGACCATTTCCCCCCTCCTCTCTCCCTCCCTTCCCTCCCCTCACCCTGACCATTTCCCCCTGCTCGGGTCATGACCCAACTGTGCAGCGCCTTGGGACGTCCTCCTGACGTGAAAGGCGCTCTATAAATGGAATCTTGTTGTTGTTGTTGTTGTTGTTTTCCCCCCTCCTCGCTCCCTCCCGTCCCTCCCCTCACCCTGACCATTTCCCCCCTGCTCGGGTCATGACCCAACTGTGCAGCGCCTTGGGACGTCCTCCTGACGTGAAAGGCGCTTTATAAATGGAATCTTGTTGTTGTTGTTGTTGTTGTTTGATTGTCTCTGTTTTGTCCAATCGTTGCTATGATTTCGACCATACAATACGCAGTCACTACACTTTACAATTTATCTTGTGAAGCGCTTTCACATGCCTTAGACATGATTTAAATCGCTGTATAAAGAATCAAGTATTGTTATGATAGTCACAAGTAGGCAGGACGAGGTATTCAGTGGAAGACCCTGAGTGTGTGCGGGCGAGTACTCTATGTGTTGGCATCGAGTCCTCGGGGGCAGGTGTCAAGTTGATAATAAGTTGAATCGAGCCATTGCGAGGGTTCAAAGCGAAAGAGGAGGAATCACGTAATATCAGCAGTTTCTCAGATGTCTCTCCCCCAATTAGTTGAAAGTTTCCTTCCGGTCCATTTCCGCTCTATGCATCTGGATTTCACAAGTTTAGGGACAGATCACAATTATTTCTGGCATAATTCATTACTGCAAGTTTTTTTTCCTCTGCTGTTTATTTCGCTGAATGACAGGTCATAAATTAACATTTATTTTTGTTAAGCTGGTGTCTGGAATATGTGGATACCCATCAACATGATTACGATTATCCCAAGTAACCTGAGAGATATAATAATGATCCATGTTTTTGATATAGCGCCTTACTCGCCTCTTCGAGACGTCCAAAAGCGCTACACAGGTTATTCTCTCAAGTGTAGTGAGAGCGTATTATATGGGGGAAACGGAGCAACGAATTGCACTTATCAGTGTCATACAAAACTGTGGCTGTTAGAGCGACAATATTTTTAAAAACATCGATTTTTTATATGTTTTTTATTATTCATTTTCTTGCGTTCAAACTACAACTGGATTTTTCCATGTATTGCAAACGAAAACATTCTCCCTCTCTCTCTCTCTTTCTCTGTCTCTCTCTCTGTCTGTCTTCTCTCTCTCTCTCTCTCTCTCTCTCTCTCTCGCTCTCTCTCTCTCTCGCTCTCACCCTGTCTCTCTCTCTCTCTATCTAAATATCGATCTCTCTCAGGCACACAAACACACAATAATCAATTCTGGTTGCTGAGTTGCTGAGAGTATTAGCTATAGCCCCTCATCACATCTTCAAGACACCTGAAAGCGCTTCACGGTATCCACATCAAAGTGTATACATTAGATGAAGTTTCGCAAGAGCAAAATTTAGGAACCTCTGATTCTGCTTTATGATAACCCCTGGAGATCAGCAAGCTCAAACTGGGCTAATTTCAAGCGCCTTATCACGTCTTCGCGAAGTCTCAACGCATGTTGCCTGATAGGCACTTTACACTATGTGTTGTTTGCGAGACGCGGCAGCCAATTCTACACAGCAGTGAACCGCAAATAGTGGTATATTGACTAAACTCCATTTATTCCTTTATGAAGGGAACATTCCCTAGAAAAAAAAATATTCCCAAAATGACGAACAGCTGGATTCCTACTTACTGCTCGGTAAACAGAGGCGAGTGGATGGAGTAAGGAAACTTGCCTAAGCTTCCGCCCTGACCTGAAGGGGAATCCAACCCAGGTCCACTCTCTTGTGATGCGAGTGGTATAACCACACCAATACAGGACTCCACAGACTCTGTACACCACACTCCCGGTTATAATTGTGGAAACACATCAGTCTGTTCAAACCACGAACTTAAATGTGTGAGACGAGGCCATGATTCTCTGCTGAGTTTTTGTACAGTGAATCTGCCTTCCTGTAACAGTGTGGGGTTCAGGGCACAGTAATACACAGCGCTGTCACCCACCACAGCACTAAGTATCTGCAGCTTAATTACTTTATTCTCCTTGATCAGCTCGGCGGTGAAACGGTCAGGAGGGTTGTCTACCTTTCCAGAGGAATATATCCTGAACAGGTACTGAGGAGCTCCATCGGGATATTGCCTGTACCAGAAGGCAACGTTTATTGTGGAATAACTGCAGTTCATTGTCACGTTTTGTCCTTCAAAATCTGTTATCTCGGGAGGATATTGGGATACGACATCTTTCCCGTAGACATCTGCAAGAACAAAAAAAAACACATGTTGCTGAGCAACGTTCAGTGGAGATTTGCAATCATAATAATTATAATAATAACTTCGTTTCCATATCACGTTATCGCACGGTTTGGACGTCTCAAAGCGCACACAGAATACATTATTATGAGAATTGACTCCATATTTTGAGGAAGAAACGTTGCAGCTAATTAAGCACTGCAGTGTCGCTCAAACCGTCACGGATTGATTGACGAAATTATTATCGACTGATTTATTCTTTAATATATTGTTACTCTCGGATAGCTATCCCTGAAACAATTATAAACCGGGGTCCTACTTACTGCCGGTAATCACAGGCTTGAGGTGTAAGCAAATTTGCTGGATGTTTCACGTTGCCCGGGAATCGAACAGAGGTCCTCTCGCTTGTGAGGTGAGTGCTCTCAACACTAAGCTTCTGATAAAGTATAATGTAAATTTCATGCCCTGGACATGTCCACACATACTTACCGGCTATGGTGAGGATTGCTATCAGTAACTGGCAGAGAGCTGTCATGTTGGCTGCTGAGGTGTGGACAGATAATGGAATCTCTTCCTTTGTATATCGCTGTGTCGCTGCTTTAGTGACAAGTTGTGAGGAAGCGGGTGATGTGATGTGTTCATTGGTATATTACCTCCAATTGTAGGCGTTTCCCACTCACTAGAGGATCTTAAATTTGATCTTCTGGCGATTGGTAGCCAATGGGCATGGGATTGGATGGGAGCATCGATTCGCCTTTCACCCACAAAGAATGTACTTTACGTTATATTCTGTGATGCTATTTGAGACGTCTCTAAAAGTAGTGAGTCGCTGTATAAAGTGCAATGTCTATTATCATTCCTGTGAAAGCATTAGTTTGGTTGATGTTGAACAATGCAGCCCAACCTAAGTGATTGAAGATTTAATTTCTACCATCAAAGCTAAGGTGACAGCCTTTCTCTGTTGATGATAGTTTCTATTCTGAGTCAGAATGTTGTTGGTTCAGGAGACAAGTCGGTACTTTGACCTCACAGTCTCGAATGAAAGTCAAATACAGGACTGTGTATGGAATGTATTGTCCTCAAAACTCCGATAAAACCGATCATTGACGTTATGAATATTCGTGGGGAAATTAATGTTTGAATATTGCTTCATATTTTGGCTCACAATGTGCAGTCACTGCTTCTTACAGAAATGCCATTTAAAGTCTTGGAACCGCCTCCAACGTGAAAAGAGCTGTATCAAAGGCAAGGATTATTGCTATTATTATTATTGTTATCGATGGCCAAACCTTCTTATCATTGTATCAAAATAAGGAATCTGCAAACTGAGATACCTAAACCATATTAAACAAAGTCAGCTTTAATCTTCTTCTGCATTGAAACCAAAACAAGCGAACATATTGCTGCTCGCAAAATGAAGCACATTTGTTCCCGAAACGAGAACCATTAAGTGCGGCTGCTCACTTGGGAGAAGGACAATAAAACATCGAATGAGCAATTTAAATTGCTTCTTGAGTAACCTAAGGCCACGCCGTAGGCAAATCTTTGTAAATTGCAGTTGATCCAGTAACAGTGTATATGATGGAAATATGTCACCTGTAACAGGAAGCAATCTGTTATTGCTGACAAGTCAATTAGTTACAGAAAGGAACCGGACAAGTTATCTGAGTTGCAGCTCATGTTATATATGTTTTGGTTCGCCATCTGCTGGTGGATTGCAGCTAAAGCACGTGTACAGTTGGAGGCATTTGACAGCAAATAGTTCACGGCTAATCTTATCTTTTCCCTTTGCGAATGTTGCTGTATAAAAGAAAGTTGTTGTTTTGGATGTACCTCTACTTATTTAAACAGCACAGATGGACATGCACACGTGGCGAGACTCCCAAGGAAGCAAGACGTTTGAAGTTATTTATGTGAATGTAGCATTATTATGTTTAATAATGATAATAAAATTCATTGCATTAATTCACTTGGTATAGCGCCATATCTCGTATTCGAGACACTTCAAATCGCTTCACAGAATAGACTGTACACGAGTTGAGTATTGTGTGGGTGAAACGCGGCAGTCAATTGCTCACATCAGTGTCCCACTGGATTGAATGAACATTTCAGTAATAATATTATTGTTTTGAAGGAATTATTACCGCTGGGAAATCGATTCGCCAATCGAATAACAACCGGGTTCCTTCTTTTACTGCTCGTTCAACAGAGTTGTTCGTGGAATAAGGAAACGTGCACAAAGCGAGGCGAATCCTCTCTCTACTGAGCTACAGGACTCCACCTGACAGTTTTTGTAGGGAGGAATCGCTGATCTGTGCCTCTGTGGGGCTCAGTGCACAGTAATACACTGCGGAGTCTGTAACTCTCACTTGGGATATATTTATGTGAACGGTTGTCTCCGCTTCAGACACGTTCGTTGAGAATCGTTCTTTTGCAAAGTCTGCACGTTGCTGCTTGTTATTCCTGATGTAGGTAATAAGGATATATTCTGGAGCTTTGTTGGGATAATGACGGTACCAGAACAGATATGGATCGCTGCCGCTTGTAGCTGTGTAGTTACACTGCAGATAAACAGCCTCTCCTTCATGCACTGTCACAGTAGATTGGAGCTGTGTCACAGAGTCTCCTCCACAATATCCTGTGAACAAGACAGAAATCAGCGTTCAATACAACAACAACGTTAATAATAATCCTATTACCTCTATTTGATACGACTCATCGTGTCTTCGAAACATTACAAAGTACTTCACGGAAAACACTTTAACTGTATTTCTTCGGCCAATGCAGCTCCCATTTATGCACCAGCCCACAAACAGTCGTGGTTTGATTGAATGAATCGTGAATAAAAAATCGAAGGGATTTTCCTACCATGAAAATCGTATGCTTGTAGTAATGAAGTTCACCTAACGTTTCTTCCTGCCCAGGAATCAGCCCAAGTCCTCTCTCTTGCGATGCGAGTGCTATATCAACTGAGCTACAGGACTCTATAACGCCAAAATTCCTGCAGCGTTTTGCTTATCTAATGCAAGAAAATAGGCATTGGACAATATCTGCGGCATAGAGACTTCTTGAGCGAGTTGATGGCTTACCTGACAAAATAATGATGGCGGCTGCCACATAGATATACATTGTCATATGTATTTCATGTCACCGGGCGTTGACAGTGCGTTGATCCTGTAGTTGGAGAATGTTGGGTGAGAGGAAGTACGATACAGTGATGAGCTGAATAAGAAATCATATACAGAAGTTGCCATATGCCGTGAAGGAGCAGGTCTGAGGGTTACGTACTAAACTTGTGTCTCTCTCGTTGCTCGTCATCTTCTCTGCGCTGCCATCTCGCTCCTCCATTGGTTCTCTTCCATCACTGACATGTCTCTGTAGAACCGGGTGTCAGACACATGGAGCAAGTTACTCCCTCCTTAAATTTCTCCAATGCTTGTACATCAGTTCCACTTTTGTGTTCCCTTGAAGGACTCATCCTGATCAGTTAACTTTTCGTGTCAGGAGGCGGAGATTGGCCACGAAACAAGACTCGGGGCAGGTAAATCTCTGTTGGGCGACACTCTGATCATGTACTTATTAATTGTCTTTTATTACTCAGGTCCACGCTTGTTATGCCAACTATCCGATGGCAGGACAATCCCTCCTCGCCCTCCCCTCCAGCCCCCAACCCCCGCCTTTCACAAACAGCAGATTTTCACATCTTTGCTTCTATAGTGACAGTAATCAGTGCATTTGATATAGTTCCTAATCACATTACTGTGAACTCTCATAGCGCTTCTCAGTTTTTGCATTAAACTGTAGTGACTGTTTGTTATGTGGGCTAAACGCGGCAGCCCATGTGCACGTAAGTTTGTCTCACAAAGAGTGCTCGATGTGGTGAGCACATTTCAAAAACAAGTCCGGTTAACGGGGATAACAACCGCTCAAAAGTTTTTTGCTGAAACCGCGACTGTTGTGTGAAATTCGTTCCCGAGTTTCCCCCATAAAATTCACAGTCACGACACATTATATTATATTCTCTGCAGTGCTGTGAGACATCTCGGCGACGAGATAAAGTGCTGTATAAAATGGCAAGGATTATTATGATATAGATAGTCAAACGAAGGTTAGACGTGGTATTTAGTGGAAGCCCCTAAGTGTGTGCAGACGGCTGGACAATGGCATAATAGGTGTTGGCTGCACATGACTGGGGGCAGCTGTCGATTTGGTATAGCGCCTTTATATATCTTGAAAACTTCTCAACAATCTTTACTGATTACAGAGTGCGGAGAACATATGAATTGAAATTTGGAACAGGACAAGATTGAACAACATCAGAGTGATCTTTGCGATAGCAATTGGAAAAAATCGCTAAAACTGGGATAATTTTCAACGCCTGATCGGGTGTTTATTTGAAGTCTCAAAGCATGTTGCTGAATATACTTGATAGGCAAATTGTGCTATGATTTATTTGCGAATCGCGGCAGGCAATTCTGCACAGCAGTCACACACAAAGAGTCGTATATTGACGAAATTCTAATTATTCCTTTATGAGTGGAATATTACCCAGAAATAATGCGACACACCAATCGAATAACAGCTGGATTCGTAGTTAATTCGAGATAAACATTGGTGACTATGTGGAGGAAGGAAACTTGCCTAAGTTGATGGTTGTCTGCTGAGTTTGTGTACGGGGAACCTGCCTTCCTGTAACAGTGTGGTCTCCAGGGCACAGTAATACACAGCGCTGTCACCCACAACAGCACTAAGTATCTGCAACTTAATTACTTTATTCTCCTTGATCAGCTCGGCAGTGAAACGGTCAGGAGGATTGTCTACCTTTCCAGAGGAATATATCCTGAACAAGTACTGAAGAGCTCCATCAGGATATTGCCTGTACCACAAGGCAGCGTTCATTGTGGAATAACTGCAGTTCAGTGTCACGTTTTGCCCTTCAAAATCTGTTATCTCGGGAGGATATTGGTCAACAACATTTTCCCCGTCGACTTCTGCAAGAAAAACAAGAACAACACATTTTGCTGAGCAACGTTCAGTGATCGTTTGCATTCAGAATAATAATAATAATAATAATAAAAAATCCATTTTACACAGCCTCTTATCACACAGTTTAGACCTCTCAAGGAAAGCGAATCGACGCTATTTTGTGAGCGAAACGTAGCGGCCAATTAAACACAGCAGTGTCCCACAAGCCATCACGGATTGATTGACCAAATTATTGTTGATGGGTTTACTCTTTAACGCATTATTATCCTCGGAAAGCTATCCCTGAATGAATGACATCTGGGTTCCTAGTTACTGCCGGTAAGCCGAAGCGTGAGATGTAAGCAAACTTGCTGAAAGTTTCGACTGCCAAGAATCGATCACAGGTCCTCTCGCTTACGAGGCGATCTCTCTAAGCATTAAGTATCTGATATCATATAATGTAAATGTCATGCGCTGGGCACGTCCACATAAACTTACTGGTTATAATGAGGATGGCTATCAGTAAATGGCAGTGAGCTGTCATGTTGGCTGCTGAGGTGTGGACAGATAATGGGATCTCTTCCTTTGTATATCGCTGTGTTGCTGCTTCAGTGACGAGTTGTGAGGAAGCGGCTGATCTGACGGGTTCAGTGGTTTACTGTCTACATTTGTAGGCGTTTCCACTAACCAGTGGATCTTGAACTCGATCTTCTGGCGATTGGAAGAGAATGGGTCTGGGTTTCGATGGGAATATTGCCGCAAATATCATACAACAACAATTTGTTTTACAGTTTAATGAGTGAATCGATTTGAGGTTTCCTCAAGACGTGATCAGGCACTATGTCAAATGACAACTTTATTTTAATTTTAACTATTATTATGGTGAATGCATTTATTTAGTTGATGAATCGTTGAGCCATGCAGCAGAGCCTAAAGGAATAAGGTTCTGTTTCTGTCATCAAGTCTGAGGTGACAACTTTTCCGCTTTTCATGTTAATTTCTCTTATGAGGATCTTGAACTTGATCTGCCGCGGATTGGAAGCCAGTGGGTCTGGGCGAGTTTGCGAGTAGAGCGTTTCACCCAATAACAATTTGCTTTACTGTGCATTTGTGAAGCGCTTCAGGACGCCTTCGAGACGCAGTATGGCTCTATATCAAATGAGTAAAGGGCATTTTTATTTTCAATACTGTTCTGAATGCATTCGTTTGGTTGATCTTGAACCATGCAGACTAGCTTTAAAAAAGGTTTACTTTCTATCAAGGCTGAGTTGAAAACCGGCATCTGTTATTGGTACATTCTCCTATGTGTCTGAATGTTGTTGGTTCTGGAACCAGATCGGCAGTTTGAGCTCCCAGTGTATCAGAGATTGCGTTTCAATTCTTACATTAAGTTAAACGAGGTCAGTTGTAATCTCGTTTTCAAATTAAACAAACATAAATGACCATATTGCTCATAACAAAATTTACCACAATTTTTATCTCAGTGAGATCCACATGAGGGCGAATGCTTCTCGTAGAGAAAGACAACACATCCAAAAAGTGACACAAACACTGTTCTTTGAGTAATCTAAATTTTGTGCCAATCATGTTTTACACAAGGTTTTTACACGTCAGCTGAAGCAGCTGACATGTATGTCAGGAACTATGTCAACTGCAACAGGAAGCACCTGTCGGTTACAGAAAGGAACGTGACAAGGTATGTCAGTCGCAGCTCATGCTTTATATTATTTTTAGTGTGACATCTGCTGGTGGAATGCAGCTACAGCATGTGTACATTTGAAGACGGTTGATTGCAAATTATTTTCGGCCCGTCTTAACTTTCCCGCAATGAATGTCGCTACGTAGATGCAAGTTAATGTTTCATATTTTGTCCTACTTGTTCAAATAGCAGAGGAAGACACTTCCAGGTGCAGGTCCCCCCAGAAAGCAAAATATATGAAGTTATTTCTGTGAAAATAACATGATCGTATTTTGTAATAATAATAACCTTTGCTTTTATTACACTGCCAAATCACATCTTCGAAACGCCTCGAAGCGCTTTGCCGTGAATCGAACGCACGTATCTCGATTGGTTGCTGCTTTCGAGGGGATTGCTGTAACCGCTGAGCTACAGGACTCCACATGGCAGTTTTTGTAGGGCGAAATCGCTGATCTGTGCCTCTGTGGGGCTCAGTGCACAGTAGTATCCCGCGGAGTCTGTAACTCTCACTTGGATTATATTTAATGGGACGGTTCTCTCCACTTTAGACACATTTGTTGAGAAACGTTCTTTTGCGAAGTCGGCGTGGTCCGGGAACTTGTTGCTGGTGTCTGTTCTAAGGATATATTCTGGAGATTTGTTGGAATAGTGCCGATACCAGAACAGATAGGGATTGCCGCTGCCGCTTGTAGCTGTGTAATTACACTGCAGAGAAACATCATCGCCTTCATTCACTGTCAAAGTAGATTGCAGCTGTGTCACAGAATCTCCTCCACAATGTCCTGGGAAACAGACAAACATCAGTATTCAACTGCAGTAATAATAAAAATAATAATTGGATTTGTTATAGCCGCTAATCACATGCTTGAGACGTCTGCAGATGCTTCGCAGAATATACTTTTGCTTTGTAGTTTGTGGGCGATATTTGGCAGTTAATTACGCAAAACATTCTCTCACAAACAGTAATGGAATAAATTTCAGTATTCTTACTGTTATTATAAGTATAATTTTTCCTAAATGGTTATTTGCAATTCAAAATATGATCCAACAATCGGTTTATAAACGGTTACCTACTGATTGCCAGGTAAAAAGATGTGCGTATTTGGGTGTAAGGAAAAATGCTTAAGGTTTCGCCTTGACTCGCCCGGGAATCGGACCCAGGTCCTCTCACTTGCGAGGCAAGTTCGCGATACGCTGAGCTAGAGGTCTCCATGAGGCATGTAGCGTATCGGTTATTTTATAGAATAAACTGATGAACATAGGAATTACGAGCAGGAATATGCCATTCGGTCCCTCGAGTCTGCATCGCCATTCAATAAGATCACGGCTGATCTTCTAACCTTACTCCATCTGCACGCGTTATACCCATAACCCTTAAACCCTCTATCCTTTAGAAATCTACCTTTCTCAGTCTTGAATCTGTACACGGACTGAGCATCTACAGCCTTCTGCGGTAGAGAATTTCATAAAATCCATAAATAAAATATAAGCATTTGATAATATGTACAGGAACTAGACAGATGGAGTGAGTTTATCGCTTACCTGATAGGGTAACGATCACTGCTATCACATAGATGTACATTGTCATATGTATTTAATGTCACGGGGCGTTGAGAGAACGTTAATGGTGTAGTTGGAATGTTGGCTCGGAGGCTGTAAGACACCGTGTGGACGACTGAACAGGAAATAACCTACGTAAGTTACTCTGTACTGTGAGGGAGCACGTCTGAGGGTTATGTCCAAACCTTGTGTCTGTGTCAGTATACGTCATATTCTCGGCTCTGCCATATCGCTTCTCCATTGGTTCTCTCCAATCACTGATATGTCTATGTTCAATCGGGACTGAAACCTGCAACAAATTACACCCATTTTTATGTTCATCAAAAGCTCATGCATGAGATGAGCATATGTGTGCCATCTTTGGAGTTCTGTAGCTTACTGCTTAAAGTCCTCGCCACACAAGCGAGAGATGTCGGTTCGATTCCCAACATTTCAACTGTTGGCCAAGTTACCTTACTCCACACGCACAGCTCTGTTTAGTTAGCAGTCAGCAGGAACCTGGTAGTTAGTCGATTGCTGGTTTACCTTCTGTTTATAAGTATCCCGTTTCGCCTTCGAAATGCACAGTCACTATACTTTACAGTTTTTTCTGTGAAGCGCATTGAAACATCTCAGGCGAAATTATTCGCTCTATTCAATGTCAATTTTATTGTAATATAGATAATCAAAAGAAGGCAGGACGGGGTATTCAGTGGAAGCCACTGAGTGTGTGCAGATTGCAAGACCATGACCTAATGTGTGTTGGCTTCACATCCCCGGGGGCAGCTGTCAATTTGGTAACGAAGTGAAAGGAGGGATTGAGAAGGTTCAAAGCGAAAGGGTAGGAGCCACGTTACGTCAGCAGTTTCTCAGCTTTCTCACCCCCAATTATTTGAGAGTTTTCTTCTTGCCACTCTCCGCTCAAGGCTACTGGGTTACGGCAGTTTGGGGACAAAACACAAGTTTCTTAGCACAATTCAATTCTACAAGTTACTGCGTTGTACGATTTATTTCGCTGTATAATTCTTCATATGTTCACATTTATTTTTCTTAACCGGTGTGTGCCACATGTGGGGACACCCATCAACATTCTTTTGAATAACCAAACCAACCTGTGTATTATAATAATTGCATTTGAGTTTCATATCAAGCCTTATCAATTAACGAGGATTCCATGAGGTCTTCAGAAGTTTATCGCCAGTGTATTTTGTGGACAACAACTGGCAGCTAAGTGCACACAGCAGCGTCTCGCAAACGGTCTTTGATCGAGTGTTTCACTTTTTTGATCGATTAAAATAGACATCCAAACTTCTGTCAACCTGGTTGCTATTTCCTGCTCAGTAAACCAACAAAAATAATAATAAACCTTGCATTTGATACGTCTTCGAGATATTACACAGCATTTCGTAGGTTGTATTGTGAAGTGAATTGATTACGTCTGATATGGGAAAAATGCGGCAGCCGATTGCACACAGCCATGTCCCACTAAATGTTGTGGAATTAAGTAAATTTTTCTTTTCTTTTTAAAATAATTATTACCCCCGGAAAAGCGATTTACCAATCAAGTAACAGTCAGGTTCCTACACACTGCAAGGTAAAGAGACGCCTGTGAAGTAGGAAAACGTGCACAACATTTTGCAAGGACGGAAACCGATCCCAGGCCCTCACGCTTGCGAGGCGAGTGAGCTAAACATTGAGCTATAGTAAACCCAACATGTTTTTGTCCAGGTCCCTCATAGACACACATCACTGTGCTCTCCGCACAGAAGTAAATGGCGGTGTCTGATATTCGCACATCTTCGATTGTAAGCGTACAGTTTTTCTGTTTTCTCTCAGCCAAAGCTCTTATCCTGTCCTTCAAATTTACGTCGCTTTTTCCCAAAACCAAAATCGAATGGAGCCTTTTCCATGTTGTTTGTACCACTGGAAGAAAGGGTTGTTCACAGTGGTAATGCATTCCATAGAAACATTTCCATTTTCATTCACTGTCACGGCTTGAGGTGTCTGTGAGACATCGCTTTCAGCCAAATCACCTGGAAAATAATAATAAAAATTCTTGGATAGAAATTCAGAAGTTATCTACCAACGTTAATTTGGAATTATTTAGCAGGAAAACAACTGAGCCTTTGTCAGAACTCGCACGGTACTTACACAGTAGAAATAATATCAGCTTCAAAATAATATATTTTGCTTTGTAAGTCTGCTTCATTCTTAATTGTCTTCGATTCACGTCAATATGTTCGGTTGAAATGAAACGACAAATTATCAAAATGTAGCGTCTGGTTGATAAACATTTATCCAGTGGAAGAGTTGTCTCTTATCCCCGCCTCATTGTCTTGTCTCTGTTCATTGCTGGAGGTGTATTACGACTCCTCCTACCGTTTATGTTCAGATTCCCTTCCCCTCGCTGTCGCAAACTATAGTAAAGGGTGAAAGAGGCAGTGCAGACAGACCTAGTTACAAAGACTCAAGGAAATATAAAATTATAATAATAATAATTCTTGCATTTGATGTAGCGCTATCAGCTCTTGGATGCGTTTCGAAATGTTTTACAGAATATAAAATAAATTTTAGAGTGAAGCTGGGCAGGCAGTTGCGTACAGCAGTGCATCGCAAACAGTCATTGAATAAATTACCAATTTATCACTTTTTTACGGTATTATTGCCCCGGCAATCTGTCCGCTATTCGACGAATAACCGGGTTCCTATTTACTGTTCGGTTAAACAGAATCGTGTGGAGTAAGGAAATTTGCACAACGTTTCGCAATGATGAGAAGCGTAACCTTGTATTCTGGTCGCGAGTCGAGTGTTCTAACCACCAACTTGTAGGAGCAACATGTACTTTGGCAAAGTGCCAAGATTTTGATAATTGGTAGACTATAGGAATAGTGTACGAAGAATCTTGTGATTAAGCGAATGAACTCAAAAGTTTCTCTGGATTCCGTAGAAAACAGGTTTAGAATACTTTCGGATATAAGGAAGAGGTTTTCCAGTAATAGTGGGAGCAGAACAGTCAGAGAATCATGACATACTCTTACGTTGTGTCGACTGATCGCCTACAATTTGTAATCAACTTTGTTTCCAATACTCTGCGTTTCGAGTATATTTGTGATTCAGAATGCAAAGTGCAACCAAGCAATGGGATGCGGTTGACAACCTGCTGAAAATAATTAGAAATGGGGAACAGAAACATGCTTTATTGAACCATTTTTCGCAGGCTTTCAAGCCAGTGATGTCTGGTCCAAATATCAGCTAACCAGTGTCACCCAGTGTTCAGGGAGGGAAATATATTTGTTACTTTGAATTCATAAATGTTTTCATTTGGTACCATGCCATACCTTACCAGGACGTTGAGACGTCTCATTTGCTTTGCAGAATATACAGTACAGTCTTGCGATTTTGTAATTTTAGGGGTGAAAAGTGATAATATATTACCCACAAACATTTACAGATTGAGAGAACACATTTTATTTTCAATGAATTGATGCTGCTTGAAAAGCCATCCACCAGTCGACTTACAAATCGTGTTCATATTACTGTTAGGTATATAGAGGCGCAAAGAATGTGGAGCAAAGAATTTAGGCCACTGTTTAATCCCATCCGAGAATCGAACCCAGGTCTTCTTGCTTGCGAGGTAAATACTCTAACCTCCAACGAATGACTACAGGACTTTCGACATGTTCCACTCTAATTTATTAGGATGATCATGTTTTAAGTGCAGCTTGCATTATAAAAGAATAAACAATACTTTTTCATGCGTCTCCAAATGCTTGACCGGTTTTCTCTATATTTAAACAGATATAAAGTCAGTTTTATGCAATGGCGCCCACTGGCGTTTCAGCAGCAAAACAACCATTTGGAGTTTTTGTACGGAGTCGCCATAGCTCGGCAGCAGTGTGGGCCTCTTGGCGCAGTAATACACGGCACTGTCCCTGATCAGGACGTTGGCAATACTCAGTTTGAAATCTTCGCTCGTTTTATCGACATTGGAGGAAAATCGATCTTGGAAGTCAGGGCTCTTATAATCCTTCCCTGCAACAGAGTAAAGTATGTAGACAGGAGCGTTTCTGGAAGCTTGTCTGTACCAGTGAAGATCGGTGGCATCACTGATTTTCTTTAAGGTGCAGGATAATTTCACATCCTTTCCCTCTTCAACTGGTATTTCAGCAATCGTTTGATTCCCAATGTCTTGCAGGCTGTTTCCTGTGATTTAAAAGAAAATATTGTTGAGCAGCAAGTTTGTCTAATATGGAGACTGCAGTGTATTGGTGAGAGCATTCGCCTCAGAAGCACGAGTTATGTGGCTTTGATATCAGGACAGGGGAAAGCTGAGGAAATTTTCCCTACTCCATACGCCTTTGTTTAAGAAGCAGTAAATAGGAACACGTTTACCAGTCGATTGGCGCCTCTCTTGTCCAGAGGTAATTAGCCCTTCAATAATGAATCAATAATGAATCAGATAATAATTTGGTCATGCAATCCATGATTATTTGAAGAAAACTGCTGTGCACAATCGGCTCGAATGAAGGATAAGGCACTATATCAAATGCAATGATTATTAATATTATAATGCGGTAAAAGTTATAACAAGATATTAGAAAAAGAAGGTATACAAAAGATACTAACGGCAAAGTAAGCTGAGAGTGATTGAGAGCACAGCACATGTCTCCCACATGAGCATCCTGATCCCGTGTCTGACATTAACTCCCCAATGTGGACTGATGGGGCTTTTGGGCTCAGTAGCCACACAGTTACATCCCCGCCCACACAGAGCCCCACCCACACAGCCACTGCCACGCCCACAGAGCCACGTCACTCAGTCACTGCCCCGCCCACACAGAGCCCCGCCCACACAGACACTGTCACGCCCACGGAGCTACGTCACTCAGTCACTGCCCCGCCCGCACTGAGCCCGCCCACACAGCCACGGCCACGCCCACAAAGCTACGTCACTCAGTCACTGCCCTGCCCGCACAGAGCCGCATCGCCCAATCACTGCCGCTAATGGACAGCGCCCCGCCCACACAGAGCCCTGCCCACGAAGCCTCTGCCACGTCCACAGAGCTACGTTACTCAGACTCTGCTCCGCCCGCACTGAGCCGCATCGCCCAATCACTGCCGTTGCATCGCAGCGCCCCGCCCACACAGCGCTCCGCCTCCTCCACTCCCCCCACAGAAACACACACAGTGCCACACAATCAAGTCACTCAATCCACAACACTGTATGGGCCAATGTTTTACACAGTTGGCTACCAAGTTTGTCTCCCCCCCATTACAATCTAACGACCCATACAACCCCTCCCCCCCTCCACCCCACACCCCACAATCTCCCACACCCACAGTGCCGCAAAGTAAGGCAACTCAAACCACAACATTTTGTGGGATATTGCTGTACACAATTGGCATCAAACAATATAGTCACTCGACTTTTCAGCGTATTCTTTGAAGAGCTTACAGACATCTCAATGGCATAATATGGCAGTATATCAAGTGCAATCTTTGTTATTATTATCGTTATTATTACAGTGTTGAATAAGACATGCCCTTACGATTGTGTTCATTAACCGGGTTAGAGAAACGCTTTTTTCAAATACAACCTTGTCATTTGGTCAATACGCCACAAAACTCCTCGTTGGTTTTAATGTCGAGTACAGAGACAGCGAGTTTGTCAACTTGGCACCCAATTTGTGCACAACACTGTCCCGCAAACAGCTATGAATGAACGACGAATTTTATAGATGGACGTCTGCCCAGACAGCGGTAGAAACCTGCTTATTTCTCGAGCAGTGCAATGGCATTTTCATAGTCCCTTCAAACAAGCCGCCTGGACCTAGGTTTAATATTAACTCGGTAGGACGAGCTTCACCGACAATAAAGACAGCCAGGCCTGCTCTAGAGTGTCAGCCCAGAACAGAATAAAATAATCCAATACATATTACACAGTGATCTTTTTAGTCGCATTTCAATGTGTCAGTTGCGGGTTGAAATATCAATGTTTTTATCATGTAGTAATACACCTATTAAATAGCTTAATGTTCACGTTTAATGTAGTTGCCTAACCAAACAGTGAGGAGTGAGACGTAAATTTTTTTCACACAGCAAATTGTTCCGATCTTGATCGCGTTGCATGAAAGGGCAACTGAAGCCGTTACGGTTACAACTTTCAAGAGGGAATTGTTATACCATAGATAAAAGTATTTACTAGCAGCTGCTATTTGGGATGAAGGCAACAATATTCAACATGCGGCATAGAAATTGTTTCTTGATCAAACTTAGCATTGTATGAATACTTTAGGCAAATATTTGGAAATTTCAGTTGAAGCAGCAATAGTGTGTGTGAGTAAACTCTGTCAACTGCAACAGGAAGCACTTGTTACCGCTGCAAAGGAAGTTAGTTACAGAAAGCAACGTGACAAGTTATGTAAGTTGCAGCTCATGTTCTATGTGTTTGTTAAATGCGCCATCTGCTGGTGGGTTGTAGCTACAGCACGTTTACAATTGGAGGGTTTTCACAGCATAATTATTTTGGGCTCGTCTTGCCTTTCCTTGGTGTTATGTTCTCCACTGTAAATTGATATATTAGTCACATTTCCTGCTCGTTACTCCTATTTTCTGTTGTTCCCTGGAACCTTCGTGTACAACGTCAGTCACATTCCTTAATTTGACCTTTCTCTGTGCAAAGATTTGCTGCCTCACTTGAGCACCCATTTTATTTCAATTCCTTGCCTTTTTTGTTCTTCGCCAAAACGCTCCACTAAGTGGAAAGCGCTAAATTGTAATACCAAGAGGCCATTCTGCTCCTTGAGCCTTTTCCAACGTTAATTCATATCATGGCTGATCTATCCCTTAGCTCATATTCCCGCCTTTTCCCCCAATCGATCGAAATTCTGACCTAAAATAAACGTATCCAACTCTGTCTGGATAATATGAACGGAACTAACATCCCCAGCCTATTTGTAGAAATTTTCCAGATTTCCTTAAATTTTTCATAATTTTTTTTTCTCATTTTCTCGGCTAACTTGACTGGATAATGCACTCCATAAGAATAAACAGTTTCTCTATAAATAGAGGAAATAGTTTTTGGGGAAACTATATAAATGGAACTTGTTTATTTTGATGTTTTCTTACTGAGTAAAGTGACAGCGTTCCCCAGAGGCAAGACATTTTTACATACTACTTGGATGATAACATGACTACAGTTAATAACAATAATAGCAATAACAGATGCATTTGATATAACGCCGTATCACATCATCGAGACACCACACAGTGCTTCATAGAATATACCGTAAGTGAATTGACTGTATATTGTGAGTGCAAAGCACTGCTACAAATTGTACACATCGCTATCCCAGTGGATGAAGTGCCCAATTTATTATCAACACTAATATTCCGAAGGAATTGTTATCTCAGGAAAATCGAAACGCCAATCTATTAACAACCTGCTTCCTACTTACTGCTGGTAACCAGAGACGTGTGTGTGTGGAATAAGGAAAGTTGCACAATGTTTCGTTCTGCTGGGAATTGAACCAAAGTCTCCCGCTTGTGAGGCGAGTGCTGTAACCATTGAGCTGCAGGACCCCACATGGCAGTTTTTGTAGTGCGGAATCGCTGATCTGTGCCACTGTGGGGCTCAGTGCACAGTAATACCCCGCGGAGTCCGTAACTCTCACTTGCAATATATTTAATGGGACGGTTCTCTCCGCTTTAGACACGTTCGTTGAGAAGCGTTCTTCTGCAAATTCCGCGTGGTCCTTGTTCCTGTTGTTGGTGGATGTGCTGAGGATATATTCCGGAGCTTTGCTGGTTAAGCGACGGTACCAGAACAGATAGTCAAAGCCGTCGCTTGCACCTGTATAATTACACTGCAGAGAAACATCCTCCCCTTCAGTCACTGTCACAATAGATTGGAGCTGTGTTACACCATCTCCTCCACAACGTCCTGGGAGCCAGAAGTAGAATGATAACAGTAATAATAGCTATTCCTATATTTGATACAGAGCATTTTTATGTTGTTAACTTGTCACCAAACATTTCACAGAATGCACTTTCTCTGTGCATTTTGTGTGCGACACGTGTGACCGCATTTTTATTAGTAATTGTTTTTTTAAGGGATTATCAGTCCCGAAATGCAGTCCATCTATCGGCTAAAGAAACGGCACCTACTTACTGCTTGGCAAAGAGTTACATGTGTGTGGAGTAAGGAAACTTGCCTAAAGTTTCACTTTGTCTCAACGGGGAACTGATAACAGTTCCTCTCACTTGCGAGGCCGATTCGCTGTCCAGTAAGGTACAGAACTTTACGGTTCATTTCACCTGTTAGTTATATTTGTGCAATAAAACATATGCATTGGATAATACGGTCAGGAACCAGAATGATAGAGCGAGTTTATCGCTTACCTGACAAGGTAATGATCACTGCTACAACATAGATATACATCGCCGTATGTACTTAACGGCACGGGGCGTTGAGAGAGCGTTGATGGTGTAGTTGGAGAATGGTTCCTGGGAGGTTATAAGATACGGTGAGGAGGGCTGAACAGGAAACAACGTACAGAAGTTAACATATGCTGTGAGGGAGCAGGTCTCAGGGTTATGTACAAACCTTGTGTCTGTGTCATTGTACGTCATCTTCTCTGCTCTGCCATCTCGTTCCTCCATTGGTTCTCTTCCATCACTGACATGTCTTCGTTCAGGCAGGTGTCTGACACCTGCAGCAAGTTACACACATATTTCAGTTCATCCAAAATAATTGCATGAGTTCCACATCTCTGTGCCATCTGTGCGTGTCAATGTTCCTGTGGAAAGCAACTTGCTTTCCTCTTGGAAGGACATATCCAGATTAAATATCTTCGCAGATCCCTAGGCAAAGACCGTCAAGGGTCTTGGGCATGTTTACTTACTCCATACGCCTTATTATATTCCCTCCAAAACAATTTAAAAAATCATTTTCCATCAACGACTGTTTGTGGGACACTGCTGTGCGCAATTGGCTGCTACGTTTCGCCCACAAATATACGGCCAATTCACATTACAGTATAATCTGTGAAGCGCTTTGAGAAGTTTAGAAGACGTGAAAAGCGCTATATCGAATGCAATGATTATTTATTATTATTGGAAGAAACAAGTCTCTGAATCTGATTTAAGTACTTAATATTTTCTTTTATTATTAATATCCAGGATTGGTATGCCATCTGTCTCGTTGCGGGAATAACATAGTGCTCTCTCCAGATGCTGCAATATGTAAACATTTCTGTATATATAATAATAATCCTTGCCTGCGATATAGCACCTAATCATGCATTCGAGATGTGCCGATGAGCTTCACAGTATATAATAATCATAATGATAATCATTCCATTTATTATGTAACCTGATTACGTGATCGAGACGTCTGAAATCGCCTCCCAAATATCATGTAATCTGAATTGGTTCGATGTTTGTTGGGCGCAGTGTGGCGGCAAATTTACCCCGAAGCTAAGAGGCAGAAAGTAAGAGGCAATGAGTGCTGAGCAGTTACTGTGATGAACAAGAGGGGAATTGCCGGCTGATCACTGGAGGTTTGTGTACGGCCTCTCCATGTTATTGTCTCACTGTGTCTCCACTGCACACAAGTAGGTGGCGGCGTCTGTCACTTCAGTGCCTGTGATGCTCAGATTACTGCCCTTCTCTCTATAGTTCATTGTAGCTGTGATCCTCTTATTCTGCTGCTCTCCTGTCTTTCCTGATACCAAGTGTTTGAGGGCCTGTTTCGGATACTGTCTGTACCATTGTAAGACTTGATTCGATACTGTCGTTGAACAGCTGAGAAGCACCTCGTCCTTCTCCCCAACGGTCACAGAGAGTGGCGACTGCGAGACTGCATCCTGACCACTGACACCTGGTAATACAAGAAAATCTGTTTGTGAAACTCACTCGATAATTGTGGTCGAATTAAATACAATTTCTCGCAAAGCGCAAGCGGGGTTTATCGATGAAACATACTCACCCAAGAGGAACACGGCAGCTTTCAGGAGGATGAAGAGTAAAATATATTCGCGATTCATAGCCATCTTTCAACGCTTTAGTGAAGAAATGTAAGTTTCCTTTAAACCTTAGGCAGGTTTCCTTATTCCAAGCCCTTATGTCTGCCGAATAATAGGTAGGAAACCGCTTGTTAGTCGATTTGCGGTTACCGTTCCAGTTGAAATTGTCCCTGAAAAAATATTGTCACTCAATCCACGACTGTTTGAGGATCTCTGCTGTGTCCAATTCGTACTCGAGTTTCGCCCATGAAATACGCAGTCACTAACATTGCAGTATTGTCTGTCAAGCGATTTGTGCTGTCTCGTTGACTTGATAGGCGCTGTATCAAATGGAAAGAATTATTATCAGATAGATAGTCAAAAAGAAGGTTGGACGAGGTATTCAATGGAGGCCGCTGAGTGTGTGTAGACGACTCGTGAATGGCCTCATGTGTGTTGGTTTCACATCCCCGGGGGCACATTGTCAATTTGGTAACGAGCCATTGAGAGGGTTCAAAACGAAAAGGGAGGATCCACGTGAAGTCAGCAGTTTCTCAGATGTCTCTGCCCCAGTTTGTTGAAAGATTCCTTCCCGCCCCTTTCCGGTCTCTGTTTCCGTATTACAGCCATTTGGGTAAAAAACAGGTTGGTTTGTATGTTCAAAGCGTTTTCTGGCCTAACTCACAGCTTCATGTCATTGCACTGTACTGTGTAGTTCGCAGAATCAGACTTCATAATTTACCATTTATTTTCGTTAACTGGGAATCTGTCACATGTGGAAACCCATCATCATGATTATGGTTGTTCAAATCCAGATCAAGCGGAAAAATATCGGGTTAATCGTTCCATTTGATACAACATCTAAACGCATCTTTTAGACGGCCGAAAGTGCCTCGAAGAATATAATGTTAAGTAATAAAAGGACGATTTGAGAGTGGGAGACAGGATTTGTCCTTAAATTGTCCTAAGAAACCTCTCTCTCACCCAACAGACCCCAGTTCTGACGAAGAGTCGGTGACCGGAATCGTTGACTCACTTTAGTTTCTCAATAGATGGTGTCTAACCTGATGAGTATCTCCAGCTCTCCCTGGTTTTGTTTCAGATTCCAGCATCTGCAGTATTTTGTGTTTCGATAATGTAAAGTAAATTGACAGTATGATTTGCGGATAAATTACGCAGCCAATTTTGCACAGCAATGCCCCAAATATCTAGTTGTGAAATATGCTTTAATGATTGTTATTAAATAAATTTTTGGGGTATTGCCAAAATTTCATACTTATAGTTCGACAAACAGCGGCGAGAGTGTAAATAAAGGAAGCTTGGGAAGGATTTAGCGCTCTCATGACCGTTAATGAAACTCAGGTCCTCTCGTTTGCAAGGCGAGTGTTATAACCACAATATTACAGGACACCAAAGCCCTGCATGCGTGACACGAACAGGCCGTCATCAACAAGGAAATTGAGGTAAACTTAGTGCGGTGAGTGCTGAGCAGTTATTGTGATGAACAAGAGGGGAATTGCTGACTGATCACTGGTGGTTTATGTACGGCCTCTCTATGTGATTGTGTCACTGTGTCTCCACTGCACACAAGTAGGTGGCGGCGTCTGTCACTTCTGTGCCTGTGATGGTCAGATTACTGCTGCTGTCTCTATAGTTCATTGTAGCTGTGATCCTCTCCTTCTGCTGCTCTCCTGTCTTTCCTGTTACCAGGTGTTTGAGAGCCTGGTTCGGATACTGTCTGTACCATTGTAAAGCTTGAGTTGTTCCTTTTGCGGAACAATTGATAAGCACGTTTTCCTTCTCCCCAACAGTCACAGAGAGTGGCGTCTGGTAGACATCTTCCTGACCACTGACTCCTGGTAAACGAAAGAAAATCAGTTAATGAAACTCACTCGTTAATTGTGGTCGAATTAAATACAATTTCTCGGAAAGCGCAAGCGGGGTTCATCTGTGAAACATACTCACCCCATAGGAACACGGCAGCTTTCAGGAGGATGAAGAGTAAAGTGTATTCGCGCTTCATAGCCAATCTTTCAGCGCTTTAATGAAGAAACTAAAATTGCCTTTAAAACCGTAGGCAGTTTTCCTTATTCCACGCGTCTCTCTTTAATCGACAGTAAACAGGAACCCGACTGCGAGTCGATCTGCGGATCGCTTTACAGGGCTATTGATCCCTCAAAAAGATTGTCACTCAATCCACGACTCTTCGAGATACTCTGCGGTGCACGGTTCGTTCTCGAGTTTCGCCGCCCAACCAATACACGCTCAAAAGACTTGAGAGGATATTCCATGAATCGATTTGAGACGCCTCAGGGACGAGATAAGGCACTTTATCAACGGTCAAAGATTATTATGGCATAGACAGTCAACAGAATGCAGGACGAGTTGTTCAGTGGAAGCCCCTGAGTATGTGCAGACGGCTGGAAATGGCCTAATGTGTGTTGGCTTCACATCCCCGGGGGAGGTTTCAATTTGGTAACGAGGTGAAACGAGCCATTGAGAGGGTTCAAAGCGAAATGGTAGGAGTCATGTGACGTCAGCAGTTTCTCAGATGTCTCTGCCCCAATTAGTTGAAAGTTTCGTTCCCTCCTCTTTCCTTTCTACACTTCTGGATTACACGAGTTTGGGTACAAAACACACGTTTTCAAGCATGACTCATTTCTACGAGCTTCTGGGTTGTACGATTGGTTTCGCTGAATGACGCTTCATATATTAACATTTATTTTTGTTACCCTGGTGTCTGACACATATGGAAACCAATCACCATGCCTATGGTTGTCCAAATCAACGTGTGAGTTATAATCAACCTTGCGTTCGATACAACGCCTTATCACTTTTCCGAGTTATCTCTCTATACGGCCTTCAGGTGATACACGGTTAAGTGTATCGACAGTGTATTTTGTGGGGAAAATGCCAATTGCGCCAAAACAGCGTCTGACAAACAGTCGCTGATCGAGCGACCAATTTTTTTAATGGTATATTACCACCGAAAAAGCGCTCCTCCAATCTATTGATAACCGGGTTCCTAGTTACGGCTCAGCAAACCAATAAAGTGAATAATAATAATCCTTCCATTTGACATAACGCATTATCACTTCTTCGAGACGTTACATAGTATTTCACAGACTTTACTGTGAAGTGAAATGACTGTACATGTTATGGACTAAATGCGGCAGCCAGTTGCGCAACGCAGTGTCACACAAACAGTTGTGCGTTGAGATAAAGAACTGTTTATCATTATTACAATTATATCATTATTGTAAAGGAATTATTATCCAGAGAAAGACGCTCCGCCAATCAACTAAAACCTACGTATTGCTAGGTAATCAGACGCCTAATAATAATAATAATCCTTGCATTTGATATCGCGCTTTTCAAGTCGGGAGGACGACCCACAGCGCTTCACAGAACACACTGTAAAGTGAATTGACTGTATATTTGTGGGCGAACGCGGCAGCCAATTGCGCACAGCAATGTCCCACAAACAGTCGTAGATTAAAAATGACCGATTTATTATTGTTTTTGTTTTTTGGAGGGATTAATATTAGACGTGTGGAGTAAGGAAACTTGCCCAAGGTTTCGCCATGACCTGCCTGGGAATGAACTCTGGTCTCTCGCTTGCAAAGCGAGTGCTCTCACCACTGAGCTACAGGATTCCGCATAAGGAGTAAGGAAACATGTCCAATGTTTTGCCCTGCCGGGAATCAACCCACGTCTCTCGTTTGCGAGGCGAGTGCTCTAAACTTTGAGCTCCAGTAACCTCAGCATGTTTTTGTACAGGTCCCTCTTAGACACACAGCACTGTGCTGTCCGCACAGAAGTAAGTGGCGGTGTCTGACACTCGCACGTCTTGGATTGTTAGAGTGCAGCTTCTCTGTTTTGTATTAACCAAAGCTCTTATCCTGTCCTTCACTGTTATGTCTCTTTTTCCCAAAACCAAGAACCGGATGGAGCCGTTTCCATACTGTGTGTACCACTGAAAGGTTGGGCCCGACTCAGTGGTGGTGCACTCCATAGATGCGTTTCCATTTTCATGCTGTTTCACGGTCTGGGGTCTCTGTGATACATCGCTTTCAGCCAAAGCATCTGTGCAGATAATAATAATAATAGTAATTTTTATTATTATTAGAGAGAGAGAGACTGAGCGAGAGAAAGACTGAAAGAAGGAAACAGAAAGACTGAGAGTGAACATATTATTAAATGTCGTGACTTCGTGATTTGATGGAGAGACTGAGAGAGTGACTAAGACAGACAGAAAGAATGAGGAGGAAAATATGTTATAGAAGGTAGGGACGCTGTTTTTTTGAAGTATAGACTGAAAGGGATACTGAGAGAAAAACAGAAAGAGTAACAGGGCGAGAGAGAGAGCAACGGAGAGAGATGGAGAGAGAGAAGAGAGGGGGAGACTGAATCATATCGAGACTGAGGGTAACTGAAAGAGAAAGACTGAGAGAGAGAGGTAAAAACTGTGAAAGAGAGAAAGATTGAGATTGACGGAGAGACACTGAGATAAAGACAGAGTGAGTGAGAGTGAGTGATTCCCTACTTACATAAGAATAATATCATTATACTCAAAATAATAAATGTTGCCTTGAAATTTTGCTTCATTCTTAACTCTCACGCAAAATTCTTTAGTAAAATGCAATGGCTAATCAGCTAAAGGCAGATAAACGTTTAGAAACGTTTGTCGAGCGACGTTAGCTGTGTCGCTTATGATTATATTCTCGGTGACGCCTTCACTAACTGCTCACTTCCTGTATATCTGGTTGTGCAAAATTCATTCACGAATCGACTAACACCAGGACTCCGGTTTACTGAGAAGTAAACAGAGGCGATTGTGTTGATGAGAAAACAATCCCAAAATTGCTCTCTGCTCGAAAAGTGAACACACGTCCTCTCCCCTATAACGCTGCAGTCTCCCTCTCTCTCTCTCTCTCGCTGTATCTCAGACGCTATTTCTCTATCACTATGTCTTTCTCACTCAGTTCATCGCTCTTTATTTCTATCTCATCCTCTCTCTCTCTCTCTCTCTCCCCCTCTCTCTCTTTCTAACACACACAAACACACACACACAAACAAGCACAGTCCCAATCTCCCCCTCTCTCCCTCTGTCTCTCTCTCTCGCTCTCTCTCTCTCAGTCATTCTCTCTCAGTCATGCACTTAGTCTCTCCCTCAATCAGTCTCTCTCACAATCTCTCTCTCTCTCTACCTCTCTCAGTCTCTCTCAGTTTCTCACACACAATAACTCTCCAACCAGTAATCTGAAGGATTTCTACCGATTAATTTCCAGAGAGCAGCGGGATAGACTGGGGGCCCAACCGCCATTAGTGAGAGGATTGTAGGTATCGGGCAGGTCTCCATTGTTTGGGATGGTCCCAAATTCAGGTTATGGTCACAAGAGAGAGAATCCGGTTTATTTTTCTTAGACAGGGTGAAATGTCAGGCAGGTTCCCTTATTCCACACACACACCCGTGCCTCCACTTACCGAGCAGTAACACGCTTGTTATTCGATTGGCAGATCGCTTTTTAGGTTTAATAATTACTGAATATTAGCAATGGTAATTTTATTCGATCCAATGTTGTATTTGGGACACTGCCGTGTATTTGCCAGCCACGTTTCCCCCCAAAAATGCACAGTGAATTAAATGTGCATTTTATAATGTGAAGAGTTTGAGACGTTTCAAAGTCATGATAAGTCGCCATATCAAATAAAAGAGTATTATTATTAATGAAATTGGTAGTAGAATTAGCATTATTTAAATCTCATCAAATGATAATAATAATATCATAATAAGAGAATTATTACTATTATATTATCATTCAACCGACCTCAGAGACCTCCGACCTCTCTACCAATCTACTCGCTCCCTCCGATTAGAAGTCTCCTTCTGCTTCAGATTCCCTGCCACGTCTGCCCCAACATTGTCGGGCGGACCTTCAGCCACTCTTTGCCCGCCCTCAGGGTGCAGTGCCACCGTCTCGCCCCCTCACTTGGCTCCTTCAACACCCACTTCAAAACCTCCTCTTCCACCTTGTCATCAGTTAACCTACTTCCCAACAGAAACACACCACCCAACCCCTTTTTCCACCGTCACGAAACCCCATCGGCCCAAATTCACCCCTGTGTTTACTTCCCCTCAAGGAGGACAAGTCATTTAATGATGAACATTGTGGGCAGTTACACAGCTTAATATCACCCCCTGGCGGAGGTAACGAGTACTGCAGGCTTTATTTTCAATTTGAGCACATTGTAAACCACAGTAAAAGGTTACACAACAGCCACCCGGTGAGATGTAGAAGAACTGATTTGGTTTCTCTGTCTGACCACTCTCTAGCATTAGATGATGATACCCAGAAAGAGGGAATGAGTAATACAATTAATGACATCAGATTCAGTGGGGAATTGCTTAATTATAAAAAATAGATTAAAAGGCAATGATAATGTATTTTTTCAATTATAATACAACACCGAATAATAGCTACGGCTCGTGGTCTTACGTGAAAGAGGGAAAATAAACGCAGATTGAAAAAGTAAGAATAATTTAAGTGAATTCACTGGAAGCTGTAATACACCTGTCAGCCACTGGAAGGGGTTGATGTATTGTGAACACAAGGAGGAATTACAGTGCAGCGCCGAAAACAATTGCACATACGCGTGTACTTCAGCCCACAAAGCCTCTCCAATCTGCCTGGACTTGGGCGCATTTTAAATTCCCCCTCATTCAGTGTGTTGTTATTTTCAGCTTTGGGCATCCTGCAACGTAAGCATGAATGGCCATCCAGTGGTTCAATTTAAAAGTCTTTCCGACGTAAAGGGCGCTATACAAGCGTAATTTGGTATTTTATATGGTTGATCCCCTCAACTTCCTCACCCACACTCAATCCCTCCACAACCTCAACAACAACCAGCCACATCTCAGCCACACCCACACTCAGTTCCTACCGGTTCCCACCAACAACCCAGCCACTCCACATCCTTACCCACAACCAGCCCATCCCCAACCTCAGCCACATCTGCCCCCCCCCCCAACCACCTCGTCACTGGCATCCATCCCCTCCCCATCTGCACCCACAACCATTCCATCCACATCCACACCCAATCCCAACACCTCAACCTGCGCTCCCACAAGCATCCTCTCCCCAATGTCACCTACACCCTCACCCAGCACACCCACCTGCACCGATATTCAGCAACTCCCGTTCCTCACCAACACCTACACTCACCTCCTCTCAATCCTCAACCACACCTATCTCTTCCCCATCCCCACAGCCACCCAGCCCCATACCCTCGCCGACGACCAGTATCCCCCACCCTCAGCCACAATCAGTTCCCCCCTTCGTCAAACAAACCAAGCCCCTGTCCATCCTCAACCACACCCAGCCCCTGAACTCTCACCCACACATTGACCCCCACATCAACCCTTCGCAGAACCACACGCCATCACACACACCTAACCCGTAGCCTCACACACTCTTTCAATCGTCAACCACACCCAGCCTCTGATAATCTTGAAGCAAGTGGGATACTGGTTGGTAGTCGATTCGCTGAACATATTTTTCGGCATAATAACGGCTCCAAAAATTCACTAACAATTTGGTCACTCAAAACACGACTGTTTATGGGACACTGCTGTGCGCAAATCGCTTCCGCGTTTCGTTCATATATATACTGTGAAGTAACATTGACATTGAAGTGCATTGAGACGTCTAGAAGACGTGAAAAATGTTATCTCAAATGTGATTCTTATTATTATTTGAAAGAAACTCGATGGAAAGCAACTCATGAATGGGCCAAACTGTTGTTCTTTATAGATGTTCATCAGAATTCAACATATTTTATTTTGTTCCCAGTATTTATTCACAACAAATAAAATGCTTCTGAATAACAAGTTTACAAAGCTTCCGTGGAGGAGTGCACATTGAGCATAATCAAACATATTTCATAACATATTTGTGACGTTTTGTATTTCAACACACAACAAAATATCCCTTCTTTTTTAGACGGAACAAGTGCATAATGCGGATCGGTTCATCATGTTATAAGGCTTCCCTTTTTGTGAATGCATTCACTGATATTTGTGAAGTTCTACTATGTGCGAAGTCAAGTCTCACCATAACTTTATGAATTTAGCAACGATACGAAATGGATAAACTATTCCTTTCCGAAGCTCTTCTCTGAACTTGGTCTGAGTCAAAGCATAAATGCAGGTGTTGGTACAGCAACTCAACCTTTGAAGCATGATTCCGGTTTCTTGCACTATGTACCGCTTATTAATGACAAATGCTGCGGTGTAATTAAAATTCGAAAGTTGCCATTTGAAGGAATATGAAACAAAAGTTATCCAAAGTAGTATAAGACTGCCCGATATGGTGAAGAGTAAAATGACTGATTTTCTTCGGTTTTCTAACTCTGGATCAATTGCTTTCTCAGCATTTCTCTGACCCAGTAGCCTCCTGCGGACTCTATTGGCCATCATAATGTGCCTGATAGTCAGAGCGTTAAACAGGCAAAGGAAAGCAAAACCAAACATGGGAACAACAATACGTTGAAGCCTTTCAAAAGCTTTCCAGGTGTCCAAGATATGGAAGATTGATTTGATGATGCAGTACCATAGGATGTTGTTAATTATAAAATAAGAATCAAACGCAAAATAGCAGGGAATGCTCAGTGACCAGATGAAAATAGACAGAGTTACAATAACCACTGTGGCCATCCTCTCAGTGCAATATATTGGTTTCAGCTTTTGGCAGCAAATGGCTACAAAACGATCGAAAGTGAAAGCCACAGTGAACCACAGAGAGCTGTGAATAGCGACACTCATCAATACAACTTTAATACTACACACTGGAGTGTAGAATAAGATATTTAATGGGAAATACAGATTGTTTATTTTATTCAGCAGCCCATCTACAAGGACAACCAGGAGATCCGCCACTGCCATGGCTACCAAACAGCGAGTGATGCACTTGGAGAGACCGCACTTTCCTCGTGACAGGACCGCAATCGCCAGCAAATTAACTGCGAGAAGCAATAAAAGCAGAAAACGTTACTTATACAAATAAAAATTGCTATGTTAAAAATTTAAAGATGTGTCATATATGGTTGCGTTTTCATTGAATGGAAGTGGCGATAACAGAACATAAGCAAACAAGAATTTCATAATTTCGTGCAACCATTTATCTTCCATAGTAAACATTGAAACTCTACCTTATACAAATAATCAATCTTGACGTAAAATAATATTACCAACTACAGTTATTGTGCTTTGGAATCATATTCCTCTGTTTCATAAAACAAGAATGTAGAAGATCTGAAGTAAGCTTTGTCAGGAATAAAATATTTTGGTGTGGAGCTTTTGCTATATAGCTCCCGCAATATGGCTCAATTTGATTTTTCAGATACAAAATTAATCAGTTATTTTTAACAGCAGTTTATCTGGATTAAAATCTACAAACATTCCAGCAGATTGGAAACCAGTTTCGATTCAGAAAAGTTATAACGAAACCTGAGAACTGTACAACACAAAGCAATCCATGCGGCCGAGTGGGTTTACACTGGCCCGTAGAAGAAAATTTGTATACGGTTTTACTGTCCAAAATAGCCTTATCACATTTTGAGGTTCTTTTCATTAAAAATGAATCCAGTTTCCTCTTTAATCCCAAAACGGGCTATGCCTCTATCACCTCCATAGCCATTCCGCATCCCAACAGCATGCTGAGTAAAAAAGATCAACAAAAGCTCCATATTTCTTTCTTCTTGTGACTAACTTGTATCTTTGGCCACAAGGCAGCGATACTCTATTGGTGCAAATAATTTCTCACTCTTCACTCTTTCAAACTCCTCCATATTTTCATTCCTCTATAAGGTCCCTTACCAACCTTCTCTGATCCAATGAAAATAGACCCAACCTGTCCAATCATTACTCGTTACCAAAGTACATTATCCCTGGTGTCATTCTTGTAAAGCTTCTTTCAACTCTCCAAATCCTAGACTTATTTCATGAATAGAGATCGAATGCAAATCTCCAGCTGCTGCTTATGCAATGTTTTTTGCAATGGTGGAATTATTGCTTCAGTTTCCTATTCTATGCTCCTGTGTGAACTCTGGGGCCAAAACAGCTTGCATAAAAATAACTTTCAAGCATTGAGCATCCCTGTGTGTTGAAAACCAGCGGAGCTGGGGAGAGACTGTGGACGTGACTATTGACTCCATCAAAGAAGAAGGTATTCAGATAAGATCTGAAGATAGATAACGAGAGAACACAGTGGAGGAATTCAGACAGTGTTTGAGATGGGAAGTGTCTCAAAGCATAGCCACTGATGGTGGAGTAACGGGGATAAGTACCCTATGGAAGGGAAGCCAACTAAGTCAAAGAAGAATACAGTTATGGAATGTAAGCAGGTCAGAGCGGTAAAGAGATCATGGAGGTGACAGGAATTAAATTGATTTGAGAGTAAAGGTGAGGATGACGAAATCGAATCGTCAATCAATGAGGGTTTTAGTGTTGAGTTTGAGACATGGTCTGAGGTGCGTAATGCAGACCATGAAATCGAATCGTTCTGGTCAGAACGTCGGGAGGATAGATAGTTCTGGATATATCATGTCGTGTAGGTTGTGCCAATTTGGGAAGCTGTTGACAGTTTATAGGTAGATCGTTACCAGAGGACACCAGTATAAGTGAGCAATGATGGGATCAAAAAGAAATTGCTCCACCCAGAGGGAAGAGAGTAAGAAGTAGTTGTTACCTGAATTGATAATTGTATTTGGTTGTATTGAAGAGGAAAATAGACATTCACCTGAGAGAGAGGGGAACACAAGCTTGTGGGAGGGAGTAATGAGTAACGACTTCTATGCATTACAACAACAACACCAAGATCAACTTGCACTTATCAAGCGCTCTGCACGCAGAGTAGAGAATCACACCACTTAAGAGTGGCGGAGCCTAACTGTGAGCCGTGGGTAGGGCAGAGGCCGCCATGAGCACAGTCGAATTGGAAAGTTTTCACGCGGAACATTGAAGAAGGGAGAGAGGCGACAAGGCGTGTGTATTAAGTCAGAGTTTTCCAGAGTTTTGGGGGCGTTGTGGCTGAAAGCGCGACATCCAAAGGTGGTGCGGATGGTGCGAGGGACGAGCAGGAGGCGCTGTGTGGTCGAGTGTGGAGTGAGGAGGTCGGATAGGTAAGGAGGTTCCTTGGAGGTGCCATTATAAACACCAACATGAACAGATTCATCTGAGTGTCCCCCTTTCGTGCTGTGCAATCTTTGTAAATCTTTTTATACCTTTTAATACAGCCCTTTCCACTACTGATGCTACTTTCACAGACTTGCGTACTTCTAATCCCTGGTACATTTGCTGCTATGCGCAAGAAAACATACTGTCTTTCGACACATACATATTTTTCTACGGACATGAATAACCTGATATGTCACTTAACAAAATGTCTTCTGTCACCCAATGCCGTAACCTGTTGACCATTGCTGATAATTGCGACCAAATAGACTTACCAGGAATTCCAAATGCTGCAAGAATGGGGTAGTAAATAGCAGTTACTGTGTACAATTTTGGATATTCCATTCTCTGTATTACAAATTGTTGCTGAAGGCAGAGACTTCGATGAACAGACTGCCGTCACACTGAAATAAATTTGTACTTATAGGGAACACGAAACTACATCTTTCATCATGAGTGCAATTAGTTCCAGACATATGAACAAACAAGTTAATGTATCCACTTGATATTTGCAAATGGCACACTTGGATTAGATTTGTTATTGTGAATTGAAAATAAGTTACTCACAAAATACATAAAAATTAATTGAAGAATGAAATGAAAACAGAAAGAAAGGAGCAATATAATTGAAAATATCACAGGAAGCACGCGAAGAACAAGTGGAGTAATAAAATAAACAAATTACACACTTTTGTCGGGCCCTTCACGTCGGAAAGAAGTCCCAGTGCGCTGGAGAGACAGGGTTTCTTGCATCTATCACTTGCTTCTATCAAACTACATTCCCGCGGGGTAATGCATGGAATTGTGTAAAGTACAAATAGTTAACGCGGCAGCCAATTGCGCACAGCAATGTCCCACAAACAGTCGTAGATTGAAAACGACCAATTTATTATTGTTTTTTTTTGGAGGGATTATTATTAGGCTCTGTCTGGAGTAAGTAAACTTGCCCAAGATTTCGCCCTCTGCCTGGAATTGAACTCAGGTCTCTCACTTGCAAAGCGAGTGCTCCAACCACTGAGCTACAGGACTCCACTACAGGACATTATTACCATATATTTGAAACTATCAGTGTGGAATGAATGGTTTTAATCAAGTAGCGCCAAGGTAGGTGTAGTCAGCTGTGCACATCATTTGCAGGCATGTTGCTGATGTGAAATGTGCTATGAAATAGTATATTTTTTGGCATTTTAAATCTCCCTTCATTTCCAACTGACACCTTAATCGTTTATTCCCTAAATCTATTTCCCTCTGACACCTGTTGATGTGCTAATAAACGATCAAACAGAAAGAAATATTCCATCTTAATCCACTGCAAAGCAATTTCATTTCATAGGTGTGTTCGCCTACAAAATATATCACACGATTCTTTGGTTTCATTAGCTTGTTGGCTGATTCTGGGACATTGCTGTGAACAACTTAGCTGCCGCGTTTACCCCAAAGTAACCTCGTCTTTCAACAGTCCATCTTAAAAAGTGCTTTGAGACGTTTTCCTGGTGTGACAACTGCAATATGAAATGTGGGAATGGCTATTCGTCTGATTATTGACAGATGCATTTTGCCGCTCATCTCTGAAGGGGCCCACTTCACCTCCCACAGGAGGGTAAAGGAGACGGAGAACTGGGAAGTCAGTGCATCAAGGTGTTTGAGGCAAAAGCAAAGGGAAGAAATTAAATCAACAGTACGAGAAAGATTCTGTTGATTTAGACGGAGGGTAATCTGGACACCAGCTGGATTACGAGAGCTTTCAAGAGATCAGTGGACAGTTCAGGTCGTGTGTTCACTAACCCTTTCTTGACTGTTATCCTTTTTTATTCGTCGATGTTGAACCACGAGCTCGACAATAATTACCGGAAACAACGCGAGAACCAGGATGACGCGGACGACGTTCGCAATTCCCTGAGTAGTCAAGTAACCTGTGAAAAAGACACAGATACAACACTGGTCAGTGACTGAATCATGATTATTCGATTGGCCGATGTATCATTGGTTCAGCCGGATATCGATATAGCGGGGATGAGCATCCACCTGTGGAGTAAACACGACTGAAATGATTGCAATTTTATAGAGAAGCACAGACATCACATCCATCACCTCTGCTGGATAATACTATAGTTTAACCTGTGCTAATCCCTCCAAAACCCCAAAACAATAACAAATTGTTCATTTTCAATCTACGACTGTTTGTGGGACATTGCTGTGCGCAATTGGCTGCTGCGTTCGCCCACAAATATACAATTCATTTTACAGTGTGTTCTGTGAAGCGCTTTGGGATATCCTGCTGACACGAAAAGCGCTATATCAAATGCAAGGATTATTATGATTATTATTATTAT